>NC_056745.1:1237451801-1237661801 GCF_019279795.1 Protopterus annectens
TGATGAATTATGCTAATATGATATTAAAGGTTTGTTCCCAAATTTCTCTGGATTTCATGTTTTTGTTTCTTTTATGTATTACTATTTTATGAGCTAAAAGGTGTTGTATAGCTACATATTTAAAACCCTCCCAATATATATTTATTGTATCTAGCCATTTAAAAGCTTTATACAGTTTCATTAGTAGGAAGATTGTTAAAAGTGTATTTGCTTGTTTTCTTGGTATGTTGGGTGGGAGAATGTGTAATAGAGTGAATTCCCAAGTTAATGTTGATGTTTGATAACCCGTTTTTTGTAATTGTACCTTGAGAGAGTTCCAGAGTTTATAGACACATTTACAGCTCCAAAATACATGGATTAAGTCAGCTATCTGGTCCTTACAGTGTGGCTTATTTGCTGATCATCTATGGATGGTTTAATTTTTCTCCAGTAGTTAGAGAAGAGGAGGTCTTTCTGGTATTTGATTTAATTTATCATTTTATATGAATTAGTAATAGTTTTCTTTGTTGTGATAATAGTTTTCCAAAACCTGCTACAAGTTTTTATGTCACTATTGGTCATAGTAGCATTTTGGAGGTAAATGGAACACAGTTCTTTGATTTGTCTTAGGATTGTTATGTGTGATTTCGGGAGGTTTAAGTTGGCCCTCATTTCTTGTATTGAACAGTTAAGGTAACGATAAATATCTTGGATTGTTTTATCTTTCAGTCTGGGAAAAGGGACTAAGTCCAGCATCTTATTGTTTCTTTTTAAATTTGGGTTTTTATGAAGGGGTTGCAGTGTTGTCATGGCTTGTCCAAGGTTCAAGAATTGAAAGAGTTTTTGTGCTAAGTTGATAGAATGTTTTAAGGGCTCTGTAATGTTATAAGTTTGTATTTCTTTCTGCTTCAGGAATGGAAGTGCTTTGGGATTGAAACCTAGAGCTTTAATATATCTATAATAGATTGTCACCCAAAGAGGAGACCAATTTTCCATTGACGGGTTATGTTCAGCTATTCTTAATATTCTGTTAGTGTTAATGATCGAGTAGTACATTTTAAAATCTGGTAGATTTAGTCCTCCTTTGTTTTTGGGGAGTGTTAATTTTGGATAGGCGATTCTGTTTTTTTTTTTGGGGGGGTTCCCATATAAATTTTGCTAAGAAGGTATGAATTTGTTTGAAGAATTTATTATGTATTATTGTCTGTGATTTCATGAATATATACATTTACTGTCTCTTAATTCTGATGCTCAGGAAATCCTTACCCAAGGAAAATGTTAGTAAAGACATGTCTGAGAATTTTTTTTCAGAGAATTCTAACATGGACAGAGACAGGGCTTCTTCTACTCAAGATTCACTATCCCAAATCTCTGATTCTGAGAAAATTTGCTACTTAATCCCTCCTTTGGAAGAATTTTCTTTTTCACAGACCTTTTTCAAGATGATTTTTTTTTTCTGAGAACAAATGAAAACTTCCACTGAGGAGATACTATGATATGTTACAAGTGTAAATACCTAACTCTGCTCCCATTCCTCCAATTTTACTAGACATCAAAGATGTATTTAATGCTGCCTTAAATATTCCTGACTCAACTTTTAATCCCCAAAAAGACATATAGCCTTTATAGAGTACCTCAGACTAAAACATTTTTGTTTTCTCATCTTAGGTTAGTCTTAGCTGCCATATCTATCTTTTCAACAGATGGTAACAGAATGTTAAATGATATAAATCCCTTCCCTGTAGACAAAGAAGACAAGGTACTGAATATATTCAGTAAGCAAATTTTCTCTTCTCCCACTTTAGCCTAAAGAATTCTTAACTACCAGAAACATATGTGGAAGTTTATTCTGTTTTATGTAGACTGTTTGAGAGAATACTCTGCCACATTTCCTTCAGAAGGTAGCTCTTTTCTGTGTCGTATGGTTTCTAATCTTTCTCAAGTATGTAAACATGCTTTGAAAAATGTGTTTGATTGTGCAGTACTGTGATAAGGGCCACTGCTACTGCTGCAGTTTGGGGGAGATGTGTACATGTACGTAACCAAAAGTTTGCTGTAAAGTCTGAAATTTTGATTTTGCTTTAGACATGGAGCTTTTGTTTGGACCTTCTGCTACTTGGCCCATTGAAAAATTTAATAAAAAAAGAAAATATATTCAGGGAGTTTCTAAGATTTTCAAGCCCCTCTTTACAAATCCCCAAATTCTCTTTTCCTTTTAAAAAGCAAAACTAATAACCCCTACCTCCTCCAGGCAAGCAGGGAGCAAGAGAGAGAGAGAAAGACGACATAAGTGGAACATCAATAAACAAGGATCCCTTCAAAAATGGGGTAGTCTAATTCTAAAGAATGACTGTGCCAACATTTAATCCATCTCATCACTTAAATCCTAACCTAGATCTCTAAATCTCAGTGCTCCCCCTTTAGCAACAGATTGCATCAGGCTCTTGGGTATTAAAAGTGCCAAATTTCAAAATGGTGACCCTTCAGTCTCTGTTGCCCATCATTCCTTCTCTACTTGTCATTGTATTTGTGAGGTATTGCCAGCTATGACAGTAGAAGTGGGACAGTGGATGTGTAACATATGCCAGCTCAGCTAGCTGGAATTTTGTAAATAATTATATGTCATGTGTATATCTAACTGATTTGTACAGATGCTTGTGTTGAAAAATGTATTTGTAAAGCTGCTTGTGTTAAAAAATTACCAACAGTGCACCCTGCTGGACAGAAAAATAAATATGCATGCATTATTGTAACTGTTTAAATGTATATGTTTTAACAGAGGATACTGGAAGATAAGAGGTTAATCTGAAACTTTAAACATAGTTTAAAATTAAATTACCTGGCTTAGGCCATAAAGATTGTATCTTACAATTCTCAATGCAGCCAGTACTGGGAAGCATCCTGCATTGCCATTAGGGTGTACCAATTGCTACTATGGAAGAGTGGAGGTTTGAAATTGTTTTATGACTTCCAGGAGCTGCAGCAGATCTTTTGAATGCTGTGTGTGTGTGTGTGTGTGTGTGTGTGTGTGTGTGTGTGTGTGTGTGTGTGTGTGTGTGTGTGTGTGTGTGTGTGTGTGTGTGCATGTGTATGTTTGGGTATGAAAATCAAATCTGAAAGAGTGTGGGTGGGTGGGTGTCAGCTACTTGGGGCAGGGACACAGAACACCGGTTTCACATAGAGGGTGGTGGAGGATTTGGCCTGGGACACTCAGCTGAGGATGTACCGCACAGCTGTGCCAGTGGGGAGTCTTACTGGGGACCTGGAGAGAGGATCCAGCTCCTGCACTGACTGTGTTCCCTGTGTGCTCTTTAGGGAAATTGTACTTGATGCAGAGAGCTGCATCTGGCAATACTGAGTATATCCATTTTTGTTCCAAGTGAAAATTCCTCACCAATGTCAGTGATGAGGATTCAGGCTCCTTGATTACTGGTCCAGAGAGGGTATGTCATATACTGGTGAGTGGTGATGGGATATTAATTTTAACTTCTGTAGCCTGTAGGCAGTTATCACTGAGCGTATGTATTCTCAGCAGTCACAAGGTAAATATTCATATCACAACACTTTTATTTATTTAGCTAGTTATTTTTTGTTAGTTTAGTTTAGTCAGGGAAAGCAGACAAAAATGTAAGCAGAGGATTACTGTAAGCTGACAAAGAACTGGTTGGCCAAGGTGTGTGAAGCAAAAGGCTGGTGCATGCCAACCGGACTAAAGAGGAAATGATTTTAGCCTTAGTCACAGCTCAGGCCAGCAATCAAGAGGATAACCAGACTGGTGATAGGAATTTGCATTCCTCAAAACCAGGACAGTTCACCTTTTCCTCAGAGGACTTAAAATACATATGGAGATACAGAGACTTGAAATGAAGGCCAAACGTTTGAAACTAGAATCAGCAGAGAGACTGTAGCATTTGGAGGCTGAAAAAAGAGAGAGAGACTGTGGTGTTTGGAGGTCAAAGAGAAAGAGAGACTGTGGTGTTTGGAGACTGAAGAAAATGAGAAGAAGCATCACTATTGTGGAGAGATACTGACCCTTCACCAGGGTCATGGAGGTAATGGGGAAGGGAATAACTGAACCCCAGAAGCAATAAAGGTCAGTAAATTTCTTCCATAATTTACAGAGGGTGACAATTTTGATAGTTGTAGTAATATATTTGAAAGAGTATGTAAACAGTATAATGTTGAACAAGGGCTTTGTGTATGGTTCCTGACCCCCCTTACTACACAGTAATACTGTAACTGCTGTTTCTAAATTGCGTGAACTTGATAGTTTAAATTATGATAAAGTAAAGAAATGTTTATTTGAATGGTTTAACACCTGAAGCTTCAGAAAAAAAAAGTTTTGTGAGCATAGACACAAGGCAGATGAAAGTGTGTGAAAATATATTGCTGAATTAAATGCTTATTTTCATAGGTGGGTGAGTGGGTGTCAGGACACCACTTTTGAAAGACTGGCAGACCCTTTGGTGATAAAACAAGCCCTTAGCACTTTGCCTGAGGACATGAGAATCTGATTGTCAGATCACAAGTGTAACTCTTCAGATGAGCTGGGGAAAAAAGGGATACTCTACTTAGCAAGCAGGGCATCACTGCATAAGAAGGGGATACCCAGTGCTGCACATGGATACAAGGGAACCCATGGTGGGCAGCCTAAACCACCCCAACAGAGTCCACCAGTAACAGTGGAAGCCACTTGTTCAGATACATAGCCAGGATCAAGGGTTAAATGTTTTAAATGTAACCAGTGGGGCCATGTATCATATAGATGTCCATGGAGGCAAGGTAGAGAACAAAAGGTGGAGGAACCAGCAAAGTTGGGGGAACCAGCAAGTGGATATAATAGTATGCCAATGCTAAGTTGTCTGGAAACAACAGGGGTACCAAACTATCACCAGAGTTTATATCCTATCTAAGTGGATGGAAAACAGGCCACTGCTAAGAGAGACACAGCCTCTGACATAACCAGTGTGAAGCCTGCAGTTGTTAAAGAGGAACAGTACTTGTTTGGGTAGTCCACTCCAGTCAGAGTTTTAGGATGGACTCCATTCTAAATGCATCTGGCCAGGGTTCACCTGGACTTGGAGGGTGGAAAAGGAAGCAAGCAAGTAGGTGTATTTGAGGATATCCCTGCAGATGTCTTGATAGGGAATGATTTTGATAATGCAGTACCTTGTGTGCATTGAGTTACACATAGTCAGACTTGGAGACAGCCATGTGAGGGCTGGTAGCCTTGGGGAGACCCAGGCAGACCTCACACCTGAAGCCATGGCTTGGGAGGTGGGTATTTCAGGGAGGGACCTACCATGTAGCAGTGAGCCTGAAGGTGAGCCACAGCTGCTGGTAAGTACTGGTGTTCCATTGGACAGGGTGACTGCAAAGGCAGAGGCAAGTGCTAGTACCCAGGCTGATAGTGAGTCACCATTGTCAGAGGATACCAGACTTCCTATGGAAGTGGAGCTGGGAAGGATCACAAAGATAGAGTTGAGAAAGGCTCAGGTCTCGGACACTACACTGAGAGGCTTGAGGGAGGTAGCTAGGGAGGTGTCTGATTCTCAAGGAAAAGGGGAATCTGTACACTGGAACAAAGGGTTACTGTACAGAGAGTGGACCCCTGAGGGAGGGCTAGAGGGTGAGGTGATACAGCAGTTGGTAGTGCCTAGAGACTACCATCTGGCACTTCTAGCCATAGCACATGATATTCCATTTGCAGGTCATATGGGCATAAAGCATACCAAGAGACATATTATGCAGAACTTTTACTGGCCGGGATTACACGGGATATAACAGAGTACTGGAGGATGTGTGAGTAGTATCAAAAAGCAGGCAAGGCAGAAGAAAAAGTCAAAGCTCCTTTGATGCCTTTGCCTGTGATTGAGTAGCCATTTCAGAGGGTAGCTATCAATATTGTGCAGCCTCTGAGTATCCCAAGCACTACAGGGAAGAAGTATATCCTTGTGGTAGTAGATTATGCTACTAGATACCATGTGGCAGTGGCTCTGCCCTCCACTGAGGCAGAAAATGTGGCACATGCTTTGTTAGAGATTTTCAGCAGGATAGGCTTCCTGAGAGAAATACTGACTGACAGAGGTGCCAGTGTCATGTCAGACTGGCTGACTTGTCTGTGGAAGCACTGTGGGATGAAGTACCCTACCATTTCCATATAATGGTCTTACAGAGAGGTTAAACTCTTCCTTAAAGACCATGCTATTCGCATTTGCAGACTAGTTTAAGAGAGCGAGAGTGGGACAAATATTTGCCCCATCTGCTGTTTACATACAGAGGGGTAACCCAGGAGTCCACAGGTTTTTCACCCTTTGAGTTGCTGTATGAGCATAGGGTGAAGGGGGCCTTTAGATTTAATTTGTGATGAGTGGGACGGTGAGTGTGAATCACACAAGGCATCTGTTGTAGCATATGTCCTAAACCTCAGGACAAGGCTTAGGGATCTCATGAGTTTGGCCCAGGAGAGCCTGGAAGGAGCCCAGCATCAGAAAAAGGTCTGGTATGACAGGAATGCTAGAGCCTGAGAGTATGATGTGGTGCAGCAAGTTATGGTTCTCATTCCTATCAGACACAATAAGTTGCAGGCAGCTTGAGAGTGACCCTTCAAAATGGTAAGGAATGTGATTGATGTTAATTACATGGTAGAACTACTAGGCAGGAGGCAGGGGCACAAACTGTACCATGTTAACATGATAAAGCCTGACCATGATATGGAGGGCCTTGTGCTAAGTATTTGCAGTAAGAGGCAGAAGGAGTCTGAGGGGGATCAATGGCTACATCGAGCCAGCCAGCAAAATCCAAAGTTACTAAGATGGAGCTTAGGATTGCAGGCATATGATATGACAGTGCAGCACTGTAATGGGTTTAGCAATGCCAATACAGATGGGCTCTCAAGACAGGGTATGGGTTAATGTATTCCCATATAGGCTGATTACTCTCAAGCAATGTTTCTCAAGGGTCACTTGAAAAACTAGTATGACTCTTCAAAGGGAGAGAGATGTGATGATGTGAGGTATTGCCAGCTATGGTAGAAGGAGTAGAGCTGTGGATGTGTAACATATGCCAGCACAGCTAGCTGGAATTTTGCAAAGAATTGTATGTCATTTGTATATAAAACTGATTTGTATAGATGTTTGTGTTGAAAAATGTATTTGTAAAGCTGCTTGTGTTAAAAATGTACCAACAATATGACCTGCAGTACAGAAAAAGAAATATACATGTATCATTTTAACTGTTTAAATGCATGTCTTTTAACAGAGGATGCTGGAAGAGAACAGGTTAATCTCAATCTGTGAAAATAGTTTGAAACTAAATAATTTGGCTAGGCCATAAAAATTGTACCTTACAGTTTTCAGTGCTAGAGACAAAACATCTACAGTAGGATGCTTCCTACAGTGTTACTGGGGTGAACTAATTGCTACTCTGGAAAGGTGGAGGTTTGAAATTGTTTTATGACTTCCAGGAGCTGCAGCAGATCTTAGCAAAGCTCTGTGAGTGCGTATCATTAACAAATATATATGAAATTCTGACATCTTCTACAGGGGAAGCATGGAAACCAGAGGTATGTGATGCCATTTTGTAATCCATCATTAAAAATAAAGTTTAGCACTAGGTGAGACTGAAGTTTTGTAACCTAACAAAGAAGGATCTCTCACCTATTTTATCTAGCCTTGCTTTAGTAAGTAACCAGGGAATAATAATTCCTTAGATCAGTCTGGAAAATATAGTGAAATTATTTAAATATTGTTTTTTTGTAATTGTGTGAACCTGCCCACCTGTATTATTTTTAATATTTCATGTGATTGAAACTGTGGTGTTTATTATAAATATGTATTTAGTATTTTCTATTTCCTTTATTATTTATTATTTATTATTATGTGGCTGGTCCTTTACAGAACATTTTAACCTTTGAGAGTACTTATATTTATTCAGTGACACTGCAGCCACTCCTGAAAGCCTTGTTGTTTAGTCAACATTATCATTTGTATTAATATTAATTTCACTCAGTGTAATTGGGTACCCTTACAAGATCCTTAGAGTAGGTGGCTTTGGCGTGTCCTGGTGGCAGTAACTACCTTATAGTCTCAGCAGAGTGGTGTAGCTAATGAATATGTGCCAAGCTTTCCCAGGTGTGTGTGTGTGTGTGTGTGTGTGTGTGTGTGTGTGTGTGTGTGTGTGTGTGTGTGTGTGTGTGTGTGTGTGTGTGTGTGTGTGTGTGTGTGTGTGTGTGTGTGTGTGTGTGTGTGTGTGTGTGTGTGTGTGTGTGTGTGTGAGTGTGAAAATTAAATCTCAAAGAGTGTGTGTGTCAGCGACTTGGGGCAGGGACACAGAGCACTGGTTTCACAGAGAGAGTGGTTGAGGACTTGACCTGGGACTCTCGGCTGAAGACTTAACCCTACAGCTGTGCCAGTGGGAAGTCTTAGACAAGGAAAGTCGACCCAGCCCAGCGACTGACTGTGGTCCCTCTATGCTCTTAAGGGAAATTGTGTTTGATGCAGAGAGCTGCATCTGGAAATACTGGGTGCATTCATTTTTGTTCCAACTGAATGTCCATCTTCAGTGTCAGTGGTTAGGATTCTGACTCCTTGACTACTGGTCAAGGCAGAGGATGTCACAGTAACATTAAAGGATGTTTGTTATCACATTCCCTTTAGCGCAGGGTTCAGGAAATTTCTCAGATTCTTTGTGTCTGGGTCACATTTTCAGTTATCTTCATTACCGTTTGGATAATCTACAGCTACAAGGGTGATTAAGAAATGTCTAGCTCCCATGACAGCTCACTACAGGCTTCATATCATTCACATATTTACTTATTTAGACAACTTACTTATCTTTTCAGAGACTTTTCCCAGATGTCACAAGTCCTTAACAAGGCTTTTGACTCTCCTTACCAATATGGGATTCAGATAAAAGCACAAATTTCTTCCTTGGCTCAGTCACACAGGATTGTGTTTTTGTGTTGCCTTCTATTCATTCTTACATGGAAGAAGAAGGACTTCTATCTGGAAACATTCACGAGTTTCTCCATTCAGAATCAGACTTCTGCAAGAGAATTTCCCAGGATCCCAGGATTCATGATTCTCATAATTCCTTTTGCCAAATTACACAGGAAAAAGGGCTAATGGTATCTAAAAAGTACACGGAACAAATATTTTCATCCTCTGGAATTTCAAAAAGGAACCACACTGGCAGAGACAGTACATAGTAATATGTTTAGGTTTCCCCTTTTCTTCTCAGACCCTAAACTAATCCATAACCACAGATGCATCATATTTTGGTTAGGGAGCAGTTTCTAAAAGGTAAAGGTGCAGGGGCTGTAGAATTCCTCAGATAGATTTAAGCATATAAATGTCTAAAACTTCTTAAGGTGACTGCAGACAATACCACAGACATGTGGTACATAAATAAATGGAAGAATCAGTTCTTTCCCTCTGTGCAGGTAGGCTATGATGCCTTTGGTGGCAGTTTTTCAACATTGCTCAACCCTCCAAGTACCTTACATGCCACCAGACAACTAAAGTGGCAGCCAACTGAGTAGGACCAAGGCAGACTAGAGCAAATCACGCAAGACAAGGGGAGTATGATGCACCCAAATCTCAAACAACTTCAACTAACTTCCTTCCTGGATGATCCAATACTGATACATTTTAGGCATCTCTTTAATGGGGGTATGTATCAGATTTTAAAGGAAGCAAGAAAGACTGGTATAAGGAAATCTAATATTTGAAAATGGAAAATATTTTCTAGTTGGCGTTGAGCCAGTAAGCAGGTCCCATCAGGAATTTTGCACCACTGGTTCTAGAATATTTGCATGAGTTTCTTTCCTCTAATCCATCATTTGGCTCTATCAAGGTACAAATAGTGACCATTTCAGGATATCTGCACAAGAGATCCTGCCCTTTCTTCATTGCTTTTGGTAAAATGGTTTCTTAAGGAATTTTAAATATAAGGCCTCCTAGAACACAGGTGGCTCCTTCATGGGATATTAACTTTGTGCTGGAAAAGTTAGCTATGTCACCCCTTGAACCATTTTCTCAGGCAGATTTAACGTTCATTTCATGGAAAACTGTACTTCTTACTTCTCACTTCTCTGACATCTACAAGAAGAGTATCTGAGCAGATAGCTTGAGTGGTGGGTGAACTATATTGGATCTTACATGGAGATAGGATGTCACTAAGAATAAATCCTTCATTATGCCCAGTGCTCTTTCAGAGTTGGACGGTGTCCAGTTGCCCAGCTTGTGTTACCTGGGAGAGCTGTGTTGAGTGAAAGCTAGACATAAAACCAATGAACATGTCAAACATTAAATAAGGATTGCTACACTTAGTATAGGTTCTCTAACAGGATGCAGCAATAAAGTAGATGACTTGATTATAATAAGGAGGCAGGACATCCTCTATACCCAAGAGACAATATATCAGGGCAACAAAGTAAAGTCTATTGGCATGTGATACAGAGTATTTACACAGTTGGAGGATAAACTAGAAATGATGTAGGAATTGAGGTTTGGGAGAGGCATCAGATGACAGTGTGGTATGTCATCAGAATAAGTGACAGATTCATGGCAAACAGACTCCAGTGAAAGGATAAGGCAGTATTCATAATCTCAGCCTATGCCCCACAGCAGGGTTGTAATAGCAATGAAAATAATGCATTCAGGCAACAACATGGGTTGGTGTGGATAATGGAAAACTTAAATGAACATAACAGGACAGACAGAACAGAATATAATGACTGATTGGTTCCAAATGGATAGGGCAACAAAAATAAAGAAGGGATCATTCTATACATCTGTCTGGCAAAGGGCTTGATGGTGGACAACACGCGGTTTAACAAGAGAGATATTTACAAGATCTCACACAACAGTGGTCATGATGCTACTCAGGTAGACTTCCTCCTAGCAAGGAAATGGCATTGGGGTAGAATCAGTGATACAGAGTCATCTCTAGTGAAACAGTTCTCCTGCAGCATAAACCACTAGTTGTCAAAATCAGCTGCAAGCAGTGTTCAGAAAAGTGTCTAAGGTCAACAGAGATGAGGCTGAAGACCTGGAAGTTGAGTGTACAGAAATCTCAAGAGTTTAATGAAATACTCAGGGCAATACCACTGAGGAAGAACAGGAAATAGGTAAAGTTGAAGAAGAATGGTAGCGCTCAAAGCAATATGTGTGAGGACTATAGAACAAATATGTGACTGAACCAGGCATGGAATCAATGTACATAAGGAAAGCTTGTGTTGGCACAGAAGTCCAGGAAAACATCAAATGAAAGAAAGAGTGTACGGACAAAGGGAAGTCAGAAAAGACAGACCAGGCTAGCTGGAATTTTGTAAAGAATTGTATGTCATTCATATATAAAACTGATATTTACAGATGTTTGTGTTGAAAAATGTATTTGTAAAGCTGCATGTGCTAAAAATGTACCAACAGTGTGCCCTGCAGTATAGAAAAATAAATATACATGTATCATTGTAACTGTTTAAATGTATGTAGAAAAAAGTTTAGTACCAATGCACATTCGGAACATCCAATATATGCTGAAAGCTGCTGTATCAGGAACAAAATCCACAAACAATCTTTAAGATGGAACAAACGGTTTATTGGAAGTAAATGCGCTTTTGCGTGGTACCATCCACGCTTCTTCAGATGAATCATTTGAATTTGTGTAAAGATTTTATAGAACAAAGTCTGCTCATTACCCAATTAATTAATTAACATTCAATCAAACTAAAAATCTAAAAATCTAACAAACATTCAGACACTTCAAACAGTAAACGTTTTAACCATTAGAGTGCGCTTGCTGGCTTAAAGCACAAGCTAAAGCTATTATTACATTCTTTTAAATATGCAAGATGCACTTTGCGTGTTTTTATATAAATCTTTAACACGCATTAACACAACAATAAAACTAAACCAATAATACAAAAATATGTACGTATAAATAAATACATCAACTTAAATTATAAACTTATAATCATATACTTAGTTAAAAACTCATATAAAACTACTATTCGAAACTATATCAAATTTGTAAATACGAACTATATATTAATAAACATAAGTTAATATAACTTTATTCAATTTTAATTATATTCAATATAGAAAATATATATATATATAAAATCATTAAGTCCTACAAGACATAGAACTTGTCACTAAAAACTAATGACAATGTTGTACATACATAAACATTTATAAGATGTCAATGAGCATTATGTATAGCTCATTTAAAAAAGAAATATAAAATGTTTGCTTCAAGTAATAATATTACATTAGCTTAATTCATTATAGATGCAACGTCTACATTTGTATATATGTTGTACAACAAGTGAAAAACATTTAAAAAATGAAATATACAAGTATGTATATCTATCAAAAATATGAGGACTAACTTGTTACTTCCTAGATATTAACAAGGGTTTGATGGACACCTGACTATTAAGTCCTGGTTCAATGTACGGAGAATCCATTCGAGCTCCATTAGTGCCAACTGATTCTCTTTATCCCCACCTCTTTCATTTGGGACCACTATTTGTAACACTCTGAAAGAGAAAGAGTGTGTAGGAAATTCTATAACATGTTTGATTATCTATGGCTTATATCATAGAGATGATTATATATGCGTTCCTGCAACCTTCTTTGAAGGCTTCACATTTGTTGCAGGTGGCCAGATATATCAAATTCCTGGTATTGCAACTTGCTCGAAAATGTGGTTTAAAAACAAAATAAATACTAGGATGTGTAAAATGCTGTATCTTAGTGATGTACCCACACATGTTGCAACTGTTTGTGATGTTAATACTTTGTGGATCTTTTGTGATGTTCATATCTCCACATAAAATTCTTTTTAAGTTCCTGCAGTTTTTAAAAATGAAGGAAGGGCTCTTCCCTACAAGTCTCTTAGTAAGAGAGTCTAATGTGAGAATGTGCCAGTTAGTATATATGACCTGCTGAATCTTATTGATATCACTGGTATATATTAGGTTACTTCTGGCTTCTTTATCCTTATTGAATCTTATACCATTTCTCTTAAATTCCTTAACTTTATTGTCTCTTGGAATGGATAAAATATCTCCTAAGATGTCAAACTTTATGTTAGAGACCATGGTGGGACTATACCCTCTATCTATAAATAATTTTTCTAAGAGCTGTGCTTCTTTATTCAAATCATCTATATTACTGCATAGTCTCTTGATTCTGGTATATTGGCTCTTAACTATGGCTTGAAATGTGTGTGGGGTGCAAGCTATCAAAACTTAGCATGGAATTCTTCCAAGTTGGTTTCCTATATAGAGTGGAGTCTAGTATGCCTTCATGTGTCAACCTTACTGCAACGTCCAAGAAATGAATTTCTTGATTAGAAACCTCTCTGGTGGTATTTAGGTATTGAAAAACATTCAAATGACTCCATATTGCCTTCCCAAATAATTAGAGCTTAACAAACTTGAACTTCTCATGTGTAAAAAGATAGAGTTTCTCCCACCATAACACACTTCTGTAGATAAGTACTGCCACCAAACACAAAGGCATTATTAAATAGCACTAATTCTAGCAGTTGGTCTATCAATATAATTCTATCTTTTGAAAAGTCAGTATCTTTAACTAATAATTCATTTATATATTGCAGTAAATAAGTCCTTGACATCTAAAGTAATTAGAAGATATGACTGATTTTTATTCAAGTGCAATTCTTTAATATCATTCAAAAAATCATATGTATCTTTGAGTATGGTGGGTGACTGGTTCACTACAGGTCTTAATATGTTCTCAATTAATTGTGAAGCATGTGCTGTAATCCACCTATCTCCCGATACTATAGGTCTTAATGGTACTGGATATATGCCCTTGTGTACCTTAGGTATGCCTTTGATGGTGGGAGTAACAGGATGTTCAATGTACAAGAACTCATATACTTCTTGGCTAATCTGCCGACACATGAGAAGATCATAAAAGACGTCTTTAACAGTTTTAATTATTTTAATAACTGCTTCTTGGGATATAGGGGTGTATGTATCTGTATGTTGTAGCATCTGAGTCATGCCAATGACGTAGTCCTGTGTATTTAAAAGAACTACCCCCCCCCCCCTTATCAGCTGGCTGTTTAAATGTATGTGTTATAACAGAGGGTGCTGGAAAAGAAGAGGTTAATCTCAATCTGTGAAAATAGTTTGAAACTAAATTACCTGGCTAGGCCATAAAATTGTATCTTATAGTTCTCATTGCTAGAGACAAAACATCTGCACTAGGAAGCTTCCTGCACTGTTATTGGGGTGAACTAATTGCTAGTCTGTAAAGGTGGAGGTTTGAAATTGTTTTATGACTTCCAGGAGCTGCAGCAGATCTTAGGAGAGCTCTGTGGGTGTGTATCATTAACACATATATGTGAAACTCTGACAGCTTCTACACAAGGGGGGGGGCATGGAAACCAGAATTCAGATGACCAGAGGTATGTGATGCCATTCTGTAATCCATCTCTAAAAATAATGCTTAGTACTAGGTGAGACTGAAGTCTCGGAACACTCTGCTTTTGAAACCTGACAAAGAAGGATCTCTCACCTATTTTATCTAGCCTTGCTTTAGTGAGTAACCAGGGGGTAATAATTCCTTAGGTCAGTTAGGAAAATATAGTGAAATTAGTTAAGTATTGTTTTTCTGTAATTGTGTGAACCTGTCCATCTGTATTAATATTTCCTATGACTGAAACTCTGGTGTTTATTATAAATATACATTCTGTATTTTCTAGTTCTTTTATTATTTATTATTAAATATATTTAAACCTTTCACTGAGGCTGGTCCTTTACAGAATATTGTAACCTTTGAGAGTACTTATATTTATTCAGTGACACTGCGGCCACTCCTGAACACCTTGCTGTTTAGTCAACATTACCATTTGTATTAATATTAATTGCACTCAGTATACTTGGGTACCTTTGCAAGATCCTTAGAGTAGCTGGCTTTGGAGTGTCCTGGTGGCAATAACTACCTTATAATCTCAGCAGAGGGGTGTAGCTAATGAATCTGTGCCAAGCTTTCCCAGGTGTGTGTGTGTGTGTGTGTGTGTGTGTGTGTGTGTGTGTGTGTGTGTGTGTGTGTGTGTGTGCGTGTATGTGTTTTTGTGTGTGAAAATCAAATCTCAAAGAGTGTGTATGTCAGTTACTTGGGGCAGGGACACAGAGCTCTGGTTTCACAGAGAGAGTGGTTGAGGACTTGTCCAGGGACTCTCGGCTGAGGACTTAACCCTACAACTGTGCCAGAGGGGTGTCTTATTGAAGACATGGAGAGAGGACCCAGCCCCCCAACTGACTGTGTCCCCTGTATGCACTTAAATAAATTTGTGCTTGATGCAGAGAGCTGCATCTGGAAATACTGGGTGCATACATTTTTGTTCCAACTGAATGTCCCTCTCCAGTCAGTGGTGAGGATTCAGACTCCTTGATTACTGGTCAAGGCAGAGGATGTCACAGTAACATTAAATGATGTTTGTTATCACATTCCCTTTAGCACAGGGTTCAAGAAAATTTCTCAGATTCTCTGTGTCTGGGTCACATTTTCAGTTATCTGCATTACCATTTGGGTAATCTACAGCTCCAAGGGTGATTAAGAAGTGTCTAGCTCCAGTGATAGCTCACTGCAGTCTGCATAGCATTGACATATTTACTTATTTAGACAACTTACTTATCTTTTCAGAGTCTTTTCCCAGATGTCACAAGTCCTTAACATGGGTTTCAACCTCCTTACCAATATGGGATTCTGATAAAAGCACAGATTTCTTCCTTGACTCAGTCACACATGATTGTGTTTTTGTGTTGCCTTCTATTCAATCTTACATGGAAGAAGAAGGATTTGTATCTGGAAGCATTCACGAGTTTCTCCATTCAGTCTCAGACTTCTGCAAGAGAATTTCCCAGGATCCTAGGATTCATGATTGTCATAATTTCTCTTGCCAGATTACACAGGAGAAAAATCTAGTGGTATCTAAAAAGTACATGGACCAAACATTTACATCCTCTGGAATTTCAAAAAGGAACCACACTGCAGAGACAGTACATAGAAATATGTCTAGGCCTCCTTTTTTCTTTTTGGACCCCAAACTAATCAGTAACCACAGATGCATCATATTTTGGTTAGGGAGCAGTTTCTATAAAGTAAAAGTGCTAGGGCTGTAGAATTCCTCAGATGGATTTAAGCATATAAAGATCAAAGGGATATGGGCTGTGATCCATGCATTGAAATCTCTTCATTACCTATCATCCCTAAAACTTCTTAAGGTGACTACAGACAATATCACAGTCATGTGGTACATAAATAAATGGGAGAATCAGGTCTTACCCTCTGTGCAGGTAGGCTACAATGCCATGGGTGGCAGTTTTCCAACATAGCTTAACCCTCCAAGTAACTTACATGCCACCAGAGATAACTAAAGTGACAGCCAACTGAGTAGGAACAAGACAGACTAGACCAACTCACACAAGACAAGGGGAGTATGATGCACACAAATCTCAAACAACTTCAACTAACTTCCTGGATGATGTAATATTGTTACATTTTAGGGATCTCTTCATGGGGACATGCATCAAATTATAAAAGAAGCAAAAATGACTGCTACAAGGAAATCTAATATTGGAAAATGGAAAATATTTTCTAGTTGGTGCTGAGCCAGTAAACAGGTCTCATCAGGAATTTTCACCACTGGTTCTAGAATGTTTGCATGAGTTTCTTTCCTCTGACCTATCATTTTGCTCTATCAAGGTACAAATAGTGTCCATTTCAGGATATCTGCACCAGGGATCCTGCCATTTCTTGTTTTTGGTAAAACAGTTTAAGGGAATTTTAAATATCAAGCCTCCTAGAACACAGGTGGCTCCTTCTTGAGATCTTAACCTTGTGCTGGAAAAGTTAACTATGTCATCCTTTGAACCAGTTCATCAGGCAGATTGAAGGTTCATTTCATGGAAGACTTTACTTCTTTACTTTTCTGACATCTACAAGAAGAGTATCTGAGCTGCTAGCTTGAATGGTGGGTGAACTATATTTGATCTTACATAGAGATAGGATGTCACTAAGAATAAATCCTTCATTATGCCTAGTGTTGTTTCAGAGTTGGCTGGTGTCCAGTTGCCCAGCTTGGGTTATCTGAGAAAGCTGTGTTGAGTGAAACCTAGACATAAAACCAATGAACACGTCAAACATAAACTAAGGATTGCTACACTTAGTACAGGTTCACTAACAGGATGCACCATGAGAGTAGATGACTTGATTATAATAAGGTGGCAATACATCCTCTGTACCCAAGACACAGTATAACAGGGCAACAAAGCAAAGTCTGTTGGCATGGGATACAGAGTATTTTACACAGTTGGAGGATAGACTAGAAATTATGTAGGAACTGAGGTTTGGGAGAGGCTTCAGATGACAGTGAGATATGTCTTCAGAATAAGTGACAGATTCATGGCAATCAGACTCCAGTGAAAGGATAAGGCAGTATTCATGATCTCAGCCTATGCCCCACAGCAGGGTTGTAATAGCAATGAAAATAATACATTCAGGCAACAACATGGGTTGGTGTGGATAATGGGAAACCTAAATGAACATAACAGGACAGATAGAACAGAGCATAATGACTGGCTGGGATCAAATGGATAGGGCAACAAAAATAAAGAAGAGATCATTCTAGACCAATGCCAGGCAAAAGGCTTGATGATGGACAACACATGGTTCAACAAGAGATATATTTACAAGATCTCACACAGCAGTAGTCATGATGCTACTCAGGTAGACTTCCTCCTAGCAAGAAAATGGCATTGAGGTAGAATCAATGAATACAGAATCATCTCTAGAGAAACAGTTCTCCTGCATCACAAACCACTAGTTGCCACAATCAGCTGCAAGCAGTGCTCAGAAAAGGGTCTAAGGTCAACAGAGATGAGACTGAATACCTGGAAGTTGAATGTACAGAAATCTCAAGAGTTTAATGAAATACTCAGGGCACTACCACTCGGGAAGAACAGGAAATAGGTAAAGATGAAGAAAAATGGTAGTGCTCAAAGCAATATGTGCAAGGACTATAGAACACGTATGAGACTGAACCAGGAATGGAATAAATGTACATAAGGAAAGCGTGTGTTGGAATACAGAAGTCCAGGAAGTCATCAAATGAAAGAAAGAGTGCAAGAAAACAGGGAAGACAGAAAAGACAGACCAGGCTAAGAAGAAGTACTCATTGGCTATCAAAGAGACTAAGAATAGTTGCAATAGTGAAGAACAAGGCATCAGAGACACTCTTCCAGCATCTGAAAAGTAACTCAGTAGATGGCACAGGTGGCAACGCAAAGACAGAATGATAAAGCTAGGCATCAGACACTTTTTATAGTCCACAGGATATAAAATGCAGATGGATGTAGTACTTCCAGCAGTTTTTAATGAATAAACCCCCACAGAAGCTGTACTGTCCCAGAGACCACCTACTTTGAAAGAAGATGAAGAGCCCACCCTATAAGAAAGAACTGCTGTAAGGAAAATTAAGTCAGGGAAAGAAGCAGGTGCATATGAGGTCACAGCAGATATGATCAAGATGTTGGCTAATTTTGGAAGAGAAATGGTTCCTGAAGTTACTCATAGCAGTATATAGAAAAAGGCATATCCCAGATGACTGGATAATAAGTATTTTAGTGTAAGTGTACAAAAAAATGAGGACATTCAGAACTCTTGGCAGTATAGCGGCATCAGCCTCCTGTCACACTGCATGAAAGTTCTGGAGGGGGTGATTGATAAATATGCAGAGTAGTAGAAAGTAAGATGGAAAATGAGCAGTTCAGATTCAGATCAGGATACAGCGCAACTTACCTAATGATTGCAGTGAGACAGATATTTGAGAAGAAGCTAGAGACAAGGAAAGAGTACAACTGGGCATTCATAGACTTGGAAAAGCATATAGCAAAGTCCCCAAGAAAGCTGATTTGGGTAGCTCTGTGACAGTTTGAAGTCCTAGAGACAATAGTAGATTTAGTGTGGGCTATGGACAAGGATCCAATGACAAAAGTATGAACAGTATTCAGGCTTACAGATGAGTTCCCAGTGAGAGCGGGTTGTATCAGTGTTCAGCTCTGAACCCACTGCTGTTCACACTGGTGATAACTACATAAGTAAAAAGGTTGGAGGGAACAGATCAACAAAGTTGCTGTGTGTAGATAATATGGTATTACAGGCAGGCATGTACTTCAGCAAAGGATGAGAGAATGGTATGCAAACCTGAAGGCACACAGGATGAAACTGAATACAGATAAGGCAGTTGTAGTGGCAATTAATGGGGGAAATCAGAAGAAGCTGAGAATTGAGATAGAAGGGAAAGCAGTGGAACAAATTAACAACTTCAAGTATTTGGGAAGGGGTGACTGAGAGAAGGGAATTCTTGAATGATGAGATCAAAACTAGAATCAGAGGGGCTACAGATAATTGACACATAGCCAATAATTGGAGGATTTTGGGAACCAGTAGTGGTATGAAATCAGTTTTTAGGCTCTGCACCCTCTTTCAACAATAAAAGAGCAAAAAATTTAAGGAAATGTTAGAAGGGAATTGCCATCTGAGTGAGACAAGAACAAGGGGCACCTTCAAGTATATGAACTGTAATTTTTGTAGGTGCATTGCAGAAGGTTCATACTTTAAAGTGAGTGCCAATAATAGAATTTGGCAGTTTCCAGGGATGTTTAATTGTGAGTCGACTTTTGTTATGTATTTAGCAAAGTGTTCAGCTTGTACATCATTTTATATAGTCAAGACCAACAGACAGCTGAAAAGAAGAATATATGAACACTTATATGCCATTAAAAGTAAAAACACAGGCAATGCATTGTTCAAGCATATCTTGGCATGACATAATTACAAGAAATGTTATTTTGCTGTCATTGATTTTATACCCAAAGATTTTAATGGTGACCAAGAAGGAGAATTAGATTACAGAGAGCTGAAGTGACAGATTTTGTTTAATGCTTATAATGTACCTGGGTTGAACAGTGGAGTGAATTACAAAGCAATTTTACATAGGAAAGCTTATTATGAAAAATGTAAATATTTGTGGGTTTATATAAGAAATGGTGTTTATGTATTTTTTGCACATATTTTTTTTACGTTTTAATGTGTGTACAGTTTTATTATTGGAGAGTTTTGAGCAGCTGTTTACAATTGAGGTTAGCAATTAATGATGATGTGAATGGGAGTAGTTCATTCTGAAGAAGGCCTTTGTTTTATGGTCAAAAGCGCTTAATCCTTAAAATTAAAACTTTGTGGACTTTTCACGGTGTTCACCATTTCTTCCATTTTAGTGTAGTGTTTTGTTTTTTGAATATTACAAACTATGTAGCAATTACTATGCAAAACATGTGAGAAAAGTATAACTGATGTGCCCTCCTACAAGGATTTATATACTGTTCACCCCCACTGACATATCTACCATATGATACATGTGGAAATGACAAACATACCACCTTTCATACTTCCATGGTGAATAAAAATGCTACTCCTAAAACTAAATTTGTACATCTTGACACCATGCCCGAGAGTTATATGCATGTATACACATTATAAGAAAGGAAATATGTAATAAACCAGAGGATTAACCAATATGCAGTACATTAGTGTTCTTGGGAGGCAGTTATATTTAGTGACCAGATCATTTTCTACTCATATATTAAAAAAGCTTCTTAACTATTATTCTACCAGGACTACTGTTCACTAGTTAAGCATAGTGTGAAAAACACTGACACATCCTGCACAAGTAAGTCTGTAGTTTGTCTCTTATGACTGCTAGCACTATAATATTATGATCTTTCATTCTTGAATAAAAACTACTATAGATAGATATCTCAGTGAGCCTGATTTCTGTTTTAGTAATACTGTACTAAATAGCATAATTGCATTAGGGCTGTATAGCTATACAGGCTAATTCAGTATATAGAGCACTGTAACAGTGTGGATCATTGTCTGCTAAGCCTGCACCATTCATGATTCAGTTCTGTAACATGTTATACACAGAAATGCAGGGGTGTATATTTAACTGTATGAATATTTAGCATGAGAAATTGGTCAAGAAATACTGGATATTAAGCTTCCAATCACCGCTGCAGTAACATACACTTGCATGCTGTTAACCATTTACATATCTACAGATTCCCAGATCGGTCTGCAATGAAGGATGTCTCCCAGGATATAGAAAGGTTGCTCAGAATGGTAGACCTATTTGCTGCTATGATTGTATCCAGTGTGCTGAAGGGGAAATCTCCAACTATAGTGGTGAGTGAAATATATAAATATGTTTCTAATTGGCTGGGACTACTTTTTTGACACTTATGAATTATCACATTACATTGTTTTTATGTATTTAATTTTTCACTTTTTATCATGGTTATACATTTAAAAGTTTTTGCTTTTGGTTAAACATAGTTTTTGACTGATAGAGGTAACACGTTGATATCACTTATCTGAGTTCAGAGGAGCCACTGAACAAAATGCCATGAGTAAGCAATTGGGTGTAGGTAGAAGAAAACTGCCAAACTTGTAGAAAGGTGGCAAGAGGGAAAGAAAGAGGGCAAAACTCAGAGTAACTGACAGGAGAAAAAAGCATGAATAATGGAGTGCCACTGGGATTTAATACTAGAACTGTTGCTCTTCAATGGTTTTGCCACCAACCTAACATGACAGAGAAAAAGTGGCAATTTACATTGTTGATTACAGAAAAATAAAAGAAGAAGTAGGGGGTATAGGTCTTAGATTTAAAAGAAGATGCTGAAAATTACCTGCATATGCTGAAAAAGTAACAGCAGACATTTAGTACTAAAAAATATATGATGATGTACCATTTATATTAATATTGAGTTTACTCAGTATATATGGGTACCCTTGTAAGATCCTGAGAGTGTTTGACTGGTGGCAGGATGGTTACCATATAGTCAGGGCAGAAGGGGTACAGCTAGTAAATCAGTACCAGCCTTTCTCAGGAGTGTGTGTTTGCGAAAATAAAATACTCAGCGTGGTTGTGTCAGCTACTTGGAACTGGGACAGAGTGCTCCAAAGTGAGTCTTGTTAGGGATCTGGAGAGACAGAGAGTCCAGTCCTAGGTCTGCAGCATGTTGCCTGTGTGTTCTTAGGGGAAAATGTTTATATGCTGTAATGTTTATACTGTGTAAATCCATTCATGTTTTAGTGACCATCTCTCATCGGTCTCAGTGGTGAGGACTGAGGCTCCTTAATTACTGGCCCATGGTAGAGAGGCTGTCACAGAGATAATGATTGGGAAGTAATTAAGAAGAAGAACTCTATTGGGAAAATAGTGAAGGACAGGAAAAGAAAGACATGGGATCTAGGTATAAAAGTTAAAAAAAAGAATATGGATAAAGTAATAAATAACTACATTAGATTAAGAAGAAGAGAAGCAAATAATCTTAAGATAGTATCAAATAATGCAAATAGTATTAAAAGTATGATTAGAAGAATATGTGTTTTGAAATGGTGTAATAAATGTGAGGTAGATATTATATATTAGAAGATTTTAAAGGTTTAACAAAATAGCAAAGATTACAGAGAATTTATGGACATGGGGTATAATTTGGAATTTGGGAAAAGACACTTGCTCGGGGGTAGCAATATTGTATAATATAGGAATTTCTATGTTAGGTTATACCTATTAAGATTAGGAAGACTAACTGTCATAGATTTTAGATAGGTGGAGTAAGTATATAGAATTATAGCAATATATGGTGTCTACTTTATTCCCGCGAAAGCCGAATTAGTCTAATACAAATTGCGTGACACATAACAAGCAAAATGTGAGTACATCGAATGCACTAAACTGCAAAATTTGAAATCTCGATCTCTCATAGTTGGCCAATCCCACCGCCCGCAACATACTACCTACCAAAACACAGTAAAAAACAACACATAAACACACTAACCAAAACCCTACTTCTAACCCTAAACTAAATCCCCAAAACCCTACTTCTAACCCTACACTAAACCCTACATACACATCTATCTATGCACTATCTTTAACCCCTCCCTAACCCTAAGGTCCGTAACTACCACACACTTACCCTACTGAGCTATACCCAAACAAACTAAATATTCTACACACATACACTTAAACAAAACCTTACACTAAACCTTACATACATTACCATCTATGCACTTACCTTAACCCGCACCCTAACCCTAAGGTCCGTAACTATTGCACAGTTACCTTACGGAGCTATTCCGCAGACGGGCCAACTATGCAAATTTGATATTTCCACTTTCGCGGTTTAGTGCGTTCGATGCACTTGCGTTTCGCTCATTATGTATCGCGCAAATTGTATTCAACTGATTCGACTTTCGCAGGAATAAAGTAGACCCAATATATGCACATGTATATTATCGAGAAATAAAAAAGTTATTTAAAGATATATTTGATTATATAATAATCAATATGGACATTATAATTGCAGGAGACTTTAACTGTGACTTGACAGATAAAAAAAGAATAGGTAGAGCTAATAAAAGAATAATGAAAGAGATTATGAGTTGCAGTAATTTAATATTAGGGAATTTAAATAGTTATACATATAGGAGAGGGAAATAATAAATCAGAGACTGACTATTTTGTGGTTTCTAAAAGTATAAAGGTTATTATAGAAGAGGCAGTGCAAACAGGATTTTCAGATCATATGATTATATAGACAGAAATTGAGCAAAATAAAGAACATATTAAAATTGGAACGGTAATTAAAATAATTAAAGAGACTGATTGGAATGAAAAAGGTAAGGGAAACATATTTCAGTTATGGAAAAACTTGTATCTATGAGAGACTGTTATACTAACAGTAGTACAAGGAATTACAAAATAATTTGGAAGGAAACGAAAATATTTATTATATAAAAAGTACATATATATATATATATATATATATATATATATATATATATATATATATATATATATATATATATATATATATATATATATATATATATATATATATATATATATATATATATATATATATATATATATATATAGAAACACTTTATAATCGTGAAATATTAAAATGTCAAATTTCAAAATCTCGAGACTATAAAGTCAAACTTTTGAAATAGTGAAAGTGCATAATCACAAATTTGAATATCTTAAATTCGCTGTTAGGGCTTTACGTTATGTAATGTCTGCAGTTGTATGTGGATGATGTGCAGTACCATGTGTGGATTTAGGTGTAATGTCAGGCAAGTCAGTGTTTTGTTAGGGTTTTGGGTGGGAGTTTGAGTGTATGTGGGTGTGCTGATATGTGTGATGTGTGTGTGTGTGTGTGTGTGTGTGTGTGTGTGTGTGTGTGTGTGTGTGTGTGTGTGTGTGTGTGTGTGTGTGTGTGTGTGTGTGTGTGTGAGAGGGGGACTTTAGAATGAGTGTGTGTGAGTTTACTTTTGTTTTCTGTTTGTGTGATCTTGGAGTTAGTATATATAAGTAGGGGGTTGATGGGGGCACAGCCCCCCACATGGGGGTGCAGAGGGCTTGCCCCCTTGCTTATTTGTGATGTAGGTTTGTGGATGTGTGTTGATCTGTTTGTTTATTTTGTGGTGTGTGTTGTGGTATATGTGTAGTCCGGTGTTTGCTGTGTTTTCGGTGTTTTAAATTTCAAGGTTTTGGGTTTCACAGTTTTGGGCTTTTGGTGTTGTGTGGATTCGATTTTATGGTCTCGAAAAACTGAAATTCTAGATTTCAGTCTTTTGAGATTATGAAGCGAATCCATATATATATATATATATATATATATATATATATATATATATAGAGAGAGAGAGAGAGAGAGAGAGAGAGAGAGAGAAAAGGAATCAAGAGAAAATAAAGGGACTTTGTATAACCAAAGATATGTTTTGAAAGGAAAAAAAAGTTTCTTTTTATTTCAGTAAAAAGGTTAAAGAAAAAAGTAGTATAATGAGAGAGATGAGAGAAAGCAGTGGTGGTGAAGTGACAAAGTGAAATTATGGAAATTATAGTGCAGCTTGTTAAAAAGACTGTCCCCGGGATTCAGTAAGGTTCCATGCAGCAATAGCTTATTCCTGCAAGGAAGCAACCATTTAGGAGCAGGACAGCAGCATGCCATGCTGAGTAATGAAGGCACGCTGCCTCAGCTCCTAAATGGACATGGAGTAGATGAATGCAGGGGGCATATCTGAGAGCAGAGCTCTCACAATATACATGCCTCCATAGTCAAGAACTGCTGTTTGCCAATTACAATGTCAGTATTGTGCCAGCAACTCAAAGGCCATGATATTTCTTGACATTTTAGATTTAAACAGCTATTTAACCATTGCTTCAGAAAAAAAAACCTGAAATTGCTTTTGTACTTCTACTGTTTTGTAATAATAAAGCTAAATCATCACCTCTTTTGTCTAACTGAGGTGATGCAAAGCATGTTAATGGAAATTTTCATAGCTGTAAATTTCTGTTGTATGTTTTACAAATGCATTTTTATTGTCCTTAATTTTTACTAATTTTTTTATGCTCAAGTTTACTGACCCTAAGGCTCATGTTTGTCTTACACACCAAGAATGTACAGTAGGCATTACACAGTGTATGATATATGCACACTTTGAGCAAGTCCGCTCATAGAGGGTTGCATACCCCAACAGCATAGATCAATGCAGAATGTCCAGATATGTGTCACATACATCTGGCCTGTCTCTCATTTACCCTGCCAAATCACTGGGATGATCTCATCAATGAAGTCTGAAATAATGGCAAACATACGAGTGTCAGACTTCAAATCAGTCATAAAATGTACATAAGAACAAATCGTGTTACCCTAGCAACACCCCAAGTTTATAAGAACAATATTTAAAATATAATAATATAAACACTTTTTTTTATCAAACAGATTAAATGTAACCATAGGAGCACGGGTTTGCCCATTGCTTAGCTATGCATACTGCAGCTACAATGGCACAAGAAGATAAATATCAAGATACATGCAAATGAAGCAGTACTGCAATAGTGTAATGGTCAGAGCATTTGCCTTACGTAGAAACATTCCCAGTTCAATTCTCACTCCAGTAAATTCCATTTTCCATGTCATATCTCTTTATGAACAATACTTTTTGTTGTATAACCCACTTAATAGCATATATTTGTGAAATGGAGTACTGCATTAAATGCAGATGTGAGGTGTCATTGTAATAATGTTGTAAAATCCACAGATAAACACAAGTGAGCATACAGTATTTGTACATGTGAATCAGGGATACAAATTGAAGGTATAATGTGTAATGAATGATAAATCCATAGAGTGTCCAAATCCACAACCTTCCCAAGAACCATGTTACATTTCTGTCTAAATTAGTGCAGGGGTAAACGGAAGTAAGCACTTGTAAGCAGTAGTAAGTGAGTTTAAGCCTGTTTGCATGGGGGTAAGCAATGCGCACACAGGTTAAGCAATATTGAAGCTAACTCTCTGTAAGCATATTTAACCGGACGTTAGCATTGCTTACTGTCATGCAAACCCATGCAAACTCGCTTACAATTGCTTAAAAGTGCCTTAATCACTCTGTATCCAACAGCCGCTGTTCTGCCCAGCAACAAAATAGCTGCTTTTGCAAATCTTGAACCCAGGACCCTGTACACTATAGTCAAAGTAGATAACCAGTAAGCCATCACAGGAGTACATAAGCTTGAGGTATCACAAAGCAGATCCTCACTATAGGAAAATCAAAATTAACGTGAAAGGAATCCATATACAGTTTTACATTGTATAACCTACTACATAACATAAATATGTAAACTGGAGTACTCCATTAAGTCCAGATGTGAGGTGTCATTGTAATAAAGTGTTGAAATCCCTCAATAAACACGAGGACCCCATACAGGGTACGTACACATGAATCACGGATAACAAACACATATATAACATGTAATGAATGATAGATCAATGCCAAACAGCAAATATCATGAAAATTAAAAATTAAGCAATGCTAAACATTGCACACCCCTGCTTACTAGGTGTAAGCAATGTGCAGGCCAGCTAAATTAGTTTGCCCATTGGTATACCCCTTTAATCAATGCCAACCTTAGATAAGCAGGTTTGCCCATAGCTTAGCATTTTCAAAACTGTCCAATCATGGCAAGGTGTGGGAAATTGGCCCTATTTAAACCCCACAGGCAGGAATACATCTTATGACTGGTTGCAGCTTCCTCCTGTAGGCACTATGACCACTGTGGGTGAAGGAGTGTACTTCTGGGTGCAGCACTAGGGCATTCAGGAGTCCAAAGTCATGGCAGAACTCCTTGTTAAAGACCATGACCAGAGACTGCTGCAGGGCCATTACCAGGGCTCCCAATATAAATTGGTAGCCTGGGACCGTCTCACCCATGACCTTACCAGTGCCACTGGCACACCTCAAACTGGTGAGCAGGTTAGGCATCACTATGCCAACCTGAAATGAAGAAAGAGGGAGCTCTTGGATCAGTGGATTCAAGAGGCTAGGCAGACAGGTGATGTCCCAGCCATGTGTAAGTATCAGTCAACTACCTGGTTAATAATTTCCAGCTCATGTATATTATGGACAGGTATGGCTAAATATTCTTCTTATGTCTTTGACAGCAGCAGACAAGCGGACTGTGAACCGGGAAGCCCTTGCCTGTAGATTGCAGAGGTTGCATCGCAAGGCAGATTAGTAATAATCTTGCATGCACTGTCATAAGAAATAAATCTAAAAGTAGTAGAACGTTAATTGCTAGTATAAAACCTGCATTGTGTATGGCATGTACTGAATAAACCAGACAATATGGCAGGAAGAGTCTCATATAGGTTGTATGCAAATAAAAGGTTAACAGCTTGACAATAATGGTCTAACGGCTGGACTGCTTGTGTTTACTCTGGTATCATATGGTAACGTAGTGTTGTAATCTCTTAATAGTACTGTTGTATTAAGCACTGTTACCCACACTGTGCTACATAAATAAAATGTGTAGGAATGTCTGTATACGACTATTGTAATCACAAGAGGTCATATTGTGCAACTGAGAGAGACTTAGACAGAAAACAGTGAAAAGATTGACAACATAATCCAAATAGCATACTCAACTGAGACATGAAGTGTTGTATTTTTAGCATACACAGCCATGGTTCAAATCCTGGGAGTGGTAGTAAGCTGTATGCAGAATCATACCCCACAACTGTACATATATTGTCAGAAAGTCAAGATAATGGGTGTAAGTCCCCTGCCTGTCACCCTGTCCCCCTGGAAAATCAGTGGGATTATCCCAGAAGTTTAGGCAGCAAATAATGACATACAACTGATTGTCAGAGATCATAACTGTCAGAAATATATCCATAAGAACAAACCTACTACTCTAGCAACTCACCAAAGTGTTATGAGAGTAATAAGCAGAGTATGTCCCAACTCCACCCCCATGTTTTGAAGCTATGACCAGAGTGTGTGCAGTAACAGAGTGAAACGTATATGCATAATAATAATAATGTGGAATCTGGTAATATGTGTGACAACATTCAGGTAGTGTTAACAAACATTCCCCCCAGAGATCTGTCTGATAAGAAAACTGTGCCTAGATAGCTGCAATCTTGGACTGGTACTGTTTAGTTTGGTATTGTATGGCAGTGTTAGTGTTGCAGTAACTCTGACTAATAAGGTATTACTCATCACAATCATCCACACAGTGCTACATAATGAAACTGTCTAGGAAACTCTGTATAAGAGTGTTGTAATTACAAGATCAAATTGTAAAACCATGGGAGACTTATAGAAAGAATTCAGAGAAAATATACACAGCAAATATCTATATAGCACACCCAACTGTGATGTATTTTAGCACACACAGCCATGGTTCGAATCCTGGGAGTAGTAGTAAGCTGTATGCAGAATCCTACCCCTTGACTGTACAGATCTGCCCAGAATGTCCAGAGAATTGGCCCCTATCTGCTGGCTGTTACCCTGTCCCTCTGGCATATCAGCATGCTAATCTCTGACATGTAGGCAGCATTTAATGTCATATAACTGACTGTCAGGCCTGTAAATATTTGGAAAATGTCTACGCAAACAAACCTGTCATTGTATAACTCCCCAAAGGTTTATGAGGGCAATAGTCAAAATATGTCCCAGTTTCACATGCATGTTGTCGAGACATGCCCAGAGTGTGTGCAATAAGAGATAGAGAGGTATGTAAGTAACATCAACCTAAAATCTGGGAATATGTGTAGAAACAGTCCGGTAGTGTTAACAAACAATACCTCCACAAAGTATACCAGGTAAGAGGTGTATACTGCAGGTAAAACACAGTTCATGTATATAGTTGTCTACATCCATACCACTGTCCAAACTAAGGCCATAGGGTAGTGTACTAATACCTGTAAGGTACAGATCACAGCATTGACTAGGAAAGTAATGAAAACTACAGACATATACAAGTTGTTAAGTGACATCTTTCTCTCCCCCCACCATTTCTGCAACAAAAAACTAAATACACAACCCAATCGGTATGTGCACTATTAAATCTACTGTTGGGACATATGTCCTATTGTTTGATAAATATTGAAATTTGTTCTATGCGTGTGCCAAGTTGAAATATCCCACATTGATTGCATGCTATCATCAGTGTACCTGCATGCTGTTGTAATGGCCACTGTGGTTCCACATATGCATGTGTTCTGTTTGCTATGCATCTGTTCCATATCTTGTGTTTTGGGTTAATGGGATATCTATGCATACTGTTATACCTAATCCTGGAATGTGTTGACTATTACTAACCCACATATGTTTTAAAATTGAAACACCATAGCACTTTTGGGAAGGCTGGTCCCAGTGGATCCACCTCTCCCACCTCATCTGGCTATGGCACTGGGTACCAGCACGGCTGAGGCCCACCCTGGGACCTCCTTGTCTGCTCATCCTGCACCACCTTCAGGTGGAACTGCCTCAGGAGATGGGGTTCGCCCCCCGGGGAGTGAGCGCGGACTGGAAACTGTCACCCATCATAAAGTCCGGTGTCTGGTGGTAGCAAGCTCAGCAGGGAGTTTGGAGATCTGCTACACCAGCTTGAAAGCCATGTGGTGCAACTAACTCCTGCTCATCCCCCAGCACAGCCACCTTCGGGGCCGTGAAGGTGCAGTGGTGAATGCCCATGGGTGGGGACCTCAGTCCTACTCTTTCCACTAGGGGCTCATGAGCTTCCAACTTCCAAACACCCCTTCCCATCCAAGGTGTTTACCCCCCACATGTGCAATATACCACCATTGTATGCTGCCTTGTCTGTCTTGCCTGTTATCCTACCCAGCCTACCTCTCCAAATATACTTACTATCCCTCTCCAACTTCCCAGTCTCAACTTAAAAAAGAAAAAAAAAGGCAATCTGTTCCCAAAAAAAATCTCGCCCTATACATAACTGTCTATTTCGCACATGTGTCCATTGGACACATGTAATCTGGTCTAACTGGCTTCACAACATATTATTGTTGTCCTCATCCCTCTCTCAGGGGTATGAGTGCCCAAATCAACCTCCACAGTTGTCGCTATAGAAGAAATAAGCAGCTATGGACCTTCCCTAAACCTGTCCTGCACATCCCTAGCTATTTTCCCTACTGTCTTTCCCTCTTTGTTCCCCTTTTTCCCCAATTTCCTATCAACCTTTTTTTCATTTCTTTTAAAGAAATTAGCACGGGGGTAAGTGGGAGTAAGCACTTTAATGCAGCAGTAAGTGTGTTTAATCTTGTTTGTGTGGAAGCAAGCAATGTCTGCACAGTTTAAGCAATTTAGAAGCTGAGTATAAGACACTGTAACCGGAAGTTAGCAGTGCTTACCTTTGCGCAAACCTGCGCAAACCCGCTTACAACTGCTTAAAAGTGCCTTAATCACTCTGTATCCAATGGTCCTTGTTGTCCCCAACAACAAAATAAACAGCCTTTGCAAAGCTTGAACATAGGACTCTGCACACCATAGCCAAAGTGATTTAACACTAAGCCATGTAAGATATACATAATCCTGATGTTTTCACAAAAATATCATCCAGCACAGTCACTCAATAGTACAGGAAATGTATCTATACATGTAGATGTATGTGTGTGTGTGTGTGTGTGTGTGTGTGTGTGTGTGTGTGTGTGTGTGTGTGTGTGTGTGTGCATATATATATATATATATATATATATATATATATATATATATATATATATATATATATATATATATATATATATATATATATATATATATATATATATATATATCTATAGACATGTCTATATATATACATATATATATATATATATATATATATATATATATATATATATATATATATATATACATACATGTCTATATATATATATATATATATATATATATATATATATATATAAGCATATATATAGGTTCATAGGTTCATACTAGGCTATCTGCCCAAGGGCATTTATAAGCCTAGCCCATAGTTATGTGGCTTTCGCCACCCCTTTAGTTTGAAGAAATCTATGCCTATTATTTTGCTGTGCCTCTGTCAAGCAGTGACACTGAAGTAATCCCTGGGGTATATCTGCGATCTCCCATCCATTGGTCAAGATTCCTCTTGAACAAGGCCAGCAAGGTGCTCTGCCTCACATGTACCGGGATTTTGTTCCACAGCACAGGGAGTCTCTGGGTGATGAATCTATCCCTCCAGCACGTTCTATTAATAACCGTGTCAAGGTTTAAGTCTCCCGCCCTTGTGGTTCTGAGGGATCTAGATTTTTTGTGGTGAAGCATATTCATCAAATCTGGGTTTGACATGGCCTTATATGTTAGGCACAGGTTACCTCTGAGCAAGCGGTATGCGACTGAATAGAGCTGGAGTTCTTTCAGTCGGGCAGCATAAGACATATTTTTGAGACCCTTTATCCTTTTGGTGAGGAACTTTTGGGGCCTTTCCAGCTGCTGCAGGTGTCGGGTCAGATACATTCCGAATGGGGCATTTTACTCAATCATAGGTCTAATGAGTGATGAGTACAGGGGGACGATGACCTCCCTAGATCTAGATGTGAATCCCTTCATGATCAGGTGGGCAATGTAGAAAGTTTTCCTAACTACTTTGGCAACATGAGTGTCAAACGAAAGGTTACTGTCAACCTGGGTCCCCAGATCCCTGATGACTTCTTCTGTGCTCAGTGGATTGCCACCTATATGGTAGCTAGGGGTAATCTTGTTTTTCCCAAAGGGTATGACTATGCATTTCTTGGCGTTTAACTTTAGGCCATGGCTCTGGTACCAGTTATCTGTTTCTGTGAGGCCCTTCTGAAGGATATCTGTGTCAGATGTGTTTTCGACTATGGCGCCCAGTTTGCAGTCATCTGCAGACTTTGTCAGCCATAACCCTCCTGTGTTTGCTTGTACTTCAGAAAAGTAGATGCCGAACAAGAGTGGTCCCAGGACTGAGCCCTGTGGGACACCACTTGTGACAGGCTTTGAGTCTGACATGGCGCCAGCAACTCTGACCCTGTGGGTTCTGTCACTTAGCCAGTTTGCAACCCATCTTGTGATGTATGGGTTTTCATTCAAGCTGATGAGTTTTTCGATGATACCTGAGTGGGGTATTGTGTCGAAGGTCTTTGCCAGGTCGAGGTAGGCTGTATGGACTGCCTTGTCCTCATCAATAGCCTTGGTGACTGCTTTGAAAAAGTCAACCAAGTTTAAAAGGCATGATCTGCCTTTGACAAAGCCAAACTGGGATGGATCCAAAGTCTGCAAGTTCCCTATGTCTTTATTTATGAGTTCCATTATGATCCTCTCCATGGCTTTGCAGATAAGGCTTGTCAAGCTAATGGGACGGTAATTTCCAGGGTCGGTGGAGGCACCGCCCTTGTGAAGTGGGACCACAGTCACCGTGCGCCACTCCTTGGGTACGTATCCTGAGGTGAGGCTAAGATTAAACAGCTGTCCTAACTGCGGGTTTAATTCCTCATTGAGTTTGGAGCACACAGCCGGACACCATCCGGTCCCATGGATGCTGTGTTTTTGCCTTGGAGAGAGCAGTTCTCACCTGGGCGTTGGAGATGTTTGGGGGCTACAATCCTCTGGTATAGATATCTCTCCTTTTGGGGGAGGGGAGAAGTTTGCACTGAACCTGTCAGCCAGTATGTTGGCAATGTGTGTAGGTTCAGTAATCTTCACATCATTTTGAACTAATTCTGAGCATATCTGGGAGTTTCCTCCTAGGTTTCTAACATAGCTAAAGAAGGCCTTATGATTGTCTTTTGAGTCCTTGGCGATTTTTCTCTCAAAATTTGCCTTGGATGATTTTATGAGAGCTCTTAGTTTTTTTACTTATAATGATCAAAGCTGTCTTAACCTTCAAGGATTTTGCTCTATCTTGTAGTAGCTTCCTCCTTTTGTTGTAGAGCTGGGGTCCACCAGACTGGATGCTTGCCTTTGGTACAAAGAGTCTTAGTTTTGTTTGGGATTGCCTGATCCATGCAGTCCTGTAGGTGCTGGTAGAAGGCATTTGTAAGTGATTCAGCAGTTTGAGTAATGTTTACCACTGGCTCAGGGGCCTTAAAGGAGACCGCACTAGTTTTTAGAAGTGTGAAGTCGGCTTTTGAGAAGTTTTTCACTGTGGTCTTTTTTATTTCAGGTGGGGGCGGGATGAGGACCTCCAGCGAGATTAGTTTATGATCTGATCTCACCAGTGAGGGGTATACTTCCGGAGTTGAACATTGTGATCCCATGTTCGTGATGATGAGATCAAGTATGTTTTCTCCTCTTGTGGGGATGGTGACTAGTTGTTCCATGGCATTTAAGTTTATGAACTCCAGGAACCTTTGGGCTAGAGTGTTTGGGCTTGAGTAGTGTTCCCAGTCTATATTAGGGTAGTTGAAATCACCTAGTATGATGGTATTTGGAGATATATTTATCCCCTCCAGTGTTTTCAGGAAGGCCAAGTGAGGTTCCTGAGTTTGAGAGGGTGGCCTGTAACATGCTACAAATTGCAGAGCAGTCTTGCTTATGGTTAATTGCACCTGGATGGTCTCCGATGCATCGTGCGTTGCCACCAACCTTGAGGTGTGTGTGTCCTTTATGAATATGGACACCCCCCTCCTTTCTTGGTGTTGTCCAGATTTTGGGGCCAGAACGCATGATATGAGGTGAAACCTGATAGTGCTGGGGTGCTCTCAGGAGCCTTGAACCAGGTTTCTGTCACAGCACAGACATCGATGTTCTCCATACTGAGAAGGGCCTCGAGTGCGTGCACCTTGAGATTGAGACTTCTGGCATTGAGCAGCATTACCCTTAGTTTTTTTCCTTTTTTGTGTTCTAGGGTGGTAGGTTTAGAATTTGAGCCTTGCCTAAAAAAGGCACTATGGGGGTGGCAAGAGCCTTTGCCAATATTCGGGAATATATATATATATATATATATATATATATATATATATATATATATATATATATATAAATACCGATATATATATATCTATAGATATAAAAGAGAACATAACAAATACATATATGACCAAAGGCACCATTAAAGGGGTGAGGGGACCCAAGCTAAATACCTCTTGTAAGTATTGATATCACAGCCTTCCTCACAGCCAAACAGATCAACCCTGCAACACAATACCAACTGCTGCAAGTCCCATACCCAGGACCCTACACAACATGGCCACAAGATGTTAACAGTAATCTATCCCACCTGTACGATGTCAGGATGGTATCAATACATATCATGCAGTACAGTCTGGCTACCATAGGGAATGTACAACGTGAAAGCAATAAACATTCCAAAGATGCATACACACACACACACACACACACACACACACACACACACACACATATATATATATATATATATATATATATATATGCAAATACACATACACACACATAGATATGTTTAGGAAGATACATATTTAGAGGGTGCACAGCATATTGAACAGCAGTACTACTACAGTTGTCATCTTTTCAAATGAACAGTGTGTGATTCACTCATACAAAAGACAATTGGTGCATGAAAATTATACCCACAGAGAAGTCAAAGAATATGACACCACACACAGGTTTGCATACATAAGAAGTATTTATTTGTGTACTATTACAGTTGTATATAACATATCATATAGCTGTTAGGTCTTTGAAATACATACTGACTGAGTAATGCAATTCTCAAGCACATCGTTTTATATAGTAATCCGAAAGCATAACATATGTTGCGGTCCAGGCCAAGGCCTTCATGTAGTACAACAGTAAAGAAAGACTGGGCCAGATGATAACAATCAATCAACAGTAAGTAATGCAGATGTATAGTTCAGCAGCCTCAAATTACACTCTGTACTCAACCACTAGGTGGAAAAGAATTAAGTTGCCTTAATGAGGATGTATCTGTTAGATAACAATGCTTAACTGAAAACATCACTATCACACTGACAAACAGAACAGCCTGTATGACAGTAAGCACTAGGCCACCAATGTTCCCAAGGTGAAATGTATGGAAATGTACAGCCATATATCTTAAGGCGGCTTACTACCGATATCCCTCACATGTTGTAACAGCCTAGGTTATATATGATGCATACCCCTCCCCTATAGACTGACTTACAGGGACATATAACACTGTTACATACACTGACTTCTGGATTGCAGAAGGACACACATGTGTTGTGCTGCTGAAGCTCACATATATATGGGCCCTACCCCCCAATATGTGTGGGGACCACAACAGCACTGGAATGATGGCAGGAATGGCAGCACAATATAATCACAGGCCACTACATAACAACTTCTTGCTGCATGTCATATGGACAAAGCCTGGTATATAGGTGGAGGACAGAGGCCAGAACACAGGGTCATATGTGAAATACTGCTGTTATACACTGAGAAAGTTGCTGGTGTTATAGGACAGTCTGTAACATACCCTTAGTCAGGAATATGAAGTCAGAAACACAAATGGATACAGCCATTTACTGATAGCACTCAACACACACAATGCCAGCGATATATCTGACACAAGACCTGTGTGGTGGACAGACAAAACAGAACAAGCACTCCTCTGGCCATCGTGTGGATAGGCCCACAGTTGAGAGCTATGCAGACAGACTGCACTCCATGTTAAACCAGTATATACACACAAACCCTGTAATACTGGTACTATACAATGCATATAACAACACTGCTCACACTGTCTATAGGTCTGGAACTTTATACGAATATGTAGCTGGCCTGCATCTGCAAGTCCTCTTGTAAGAGGTATTGCTACCTGCTGTCTGTAACACTGCTGCCCACAAACAGGAAGGATGTCCTCCATATAGGAAAAGTAAAGGGACCATGCCCATATGATGTAGCAATTTATAGTAGTAGGCTGCCATGACAGTGGTAATTGGAAGTACTACACAGCATGCTGCATGCAGGTAGCAAGTGGTAGACACTGATTGGCACAAAGGCCATCACCTGATCATGTGCATCACCTGCAAAATCCATGCTGCAATCTATTCAAAGTAGCTTAATCCATTTAGTTGAGCAAGACTGAGAGAGAGAGAGAGAGTGAAATGAAAAAAAAATACAAAAAAAAAATACATTCAGTCCATTCAGTCACCCACACAGCAAACTATCCAGAAGAGACATCATTCCCACAACAGGTATGTGAAGTATATCTGCATGTAACTGAATGTAGTACTTGGTCCATAATAATGGAATAGATGATGTGGAATGATTTATATGTGCCATCAGGTGTTGTTATAATGATGTCCAGCTGAATAACTGCTATGGAGAATAGTGTCTGCCCCTACGCCATACCTGTCAACTGTGCAGATCAGCCCTGCTAACAAGATGTAAGCCATCATAGTGTGTGTTGTGTAATGCAAGACATGTATATTAGTGTGGCCAATAGCTGGTGGTGGAAGTAATGCCGTTATGATGGACATGTGGGTTCCAGAGCCCACCACTTGCAGGACAGTCATTTTAACGTGTAATGTAGCATTCAGAAATTCCATAAGTGTGTAATTGGCTTACCTGCAATCTGTCCTTATATATACCCCCTAATGTTAGGCTGTGCCCACATGTGGCACCTGTCTGTGTTGTAGCAAGGCAGAACAGTGCAGCTGTGCAGGAAGGAGAGTTAGAGAGTGTGGACCTGATATCTGAATGCACCCCATATAGATATATATATATATATATATATATATATATATATATATATATATATATATATATATATATATATATATATATATGTATATATATATATATATATATATATATATATATATATATATATATATATATATATATATATATGTGTGTGTGTGTGTGTGTGTGTGTGTGTGTGTATATATATATATATATATATATATATATATATATATACACACATGTATGTCTACATATATACAAACACACATACATATGTATATAAATGCATTTCTCCTACTTTTGCATGACAGTGCTGCATGATATGTGTGAGGGAACATCACACATATCAATACACATATATACATACAGCAGTAAGTGTGTGCAAAATGGACGGTTATATCAGGCGTGAACCCCATGTTGGGAACACATTGCCCTTGTTTGTGAAGGTAGGATTGGGAATTTGGGGAAGGATAGCAGATATATTTGTGGAGGCGGGTTGGGTTGGAAGATAGAGAAGATAGCCTACAGGGGCGGTATATGATGCATGTTGTGGGTAAACACCCTGGATGGTAAGCGTCATCTGCAATGGAAACAATGGAACCAAAGCCCCGACCCATGGCCAGTCACAACATCAGCTTCATGGCCCTGAAGGTGTTCGGGATGGAGGCTGAGCAGGAGGAGCATGCAGACCCAGTGAGTGTGTACTGAAGGCCTCAAGGTGCTGTAGCACATCCTCCAAGTCTCTGTGGAGCTCCCTATGCAGTAGACCCTGGACCTGACATCAGGTGACAGGATCATGTCTGTGTGTGCTCTCTAGGGGGTGAACACCATTCCCTGTGGTGGTTCCACCTGAAGGTAGTGCAGGACCAGTAGATGAGGAGGCCCCAGGGTGGATCCCTGTGGCCTGGCAACATGGCCAGATGAGATGGGAGAGATGGTTCTGCTAGAAACTGTTCCCTAAACATGCTATTGTGTCACTGTTATAGAATATATATGGGTAGTAATAGTCCACACATTCCCGGATCATGTCCAACAGCATGCATAGATATCCCCAATAATACAAAACAACCAATGTGCAGCAATCACATAGCAAACAGACCACATGCATATATGGAACCATAGTGGCCCTTACAATGGCATGCAGGTGACATTGTCCATAACAGGCCACCAATTATAGTGTCCCAACAGGGAATATGACTAAAAACACATAGCACAAAGTGTTGTACAATATGATATATGTCCCAATGGTAGGTATTCTGTAGACATATCTATTGAGTTGTGTGATCATGCTGTTGTTGCAGATATGGTGGGGGGTGGAGACAGAGGTGTGTATTAAAAACTATGATAACCTTGCTGTATGAGGTCCTCAGACCTGTTTCCATCTTTATGTCTTTCAGGCAAGATAACCCAGGAGAGGCTTCCCATTTATACAGTGCAGGAGAATGATGTCATCATCTCACTCCTGGTGCAGCACTACCAGGTGTTGTTTGGCCCAACAGCTCATAAGCAATAGGAGTGGACCACCCTGTGGAACAATTTGTCCACAGGGTAAACGATGTTGACCTGCATAACCGCAGTTATGAGCAGGTCAGGCATCATTGCACAGACCTACTTTGCAATGCCCGTCAGCATGCTGCTGCAATCAGGGGGGATCAGCTTGCAATGGGGGGTCTTGCCATCCAGCCCCCCGGCACATGTTGAGGAGCTCCTTGCCAGCCCCAGGACACCTGCCTGCCCACACACAAAACACCTGGCGGAGAGCATAATGGAGGTCGGTGCTACCCACACAATTGCAGAGGACCATGCAGGTAAGGCCACAGGGCACATCAGTAGACCACTGTTGTGTATCCATCTACATCTGTACAGTTAGATCATAATAGTAATAAACAGATGTGCATAATCTGTAGTATTGTGGGCTTGTACTGTTGATGTACTGTATTGCTGCACTCACCCTGTACCAATGCCACAGCTATGGCTACTGATATCACATCTCTCACACATTTATGTAGGTCTCTCCAGTATACCTCCAAGGCAGCATCCTCAGCCTGTAGCTGGTGAGTATGGTGTTTGTTCAGGTTTGCCAATACATCGGTCATGTTATGGCCATGGTATATTCCATGCACACATTTAACACACCTACCCATAATGCATGCCATATGTGTTTGCATATTGTTGCTGTTAACTGCATTTATCACAGTGGTCACAATGATGGTGTATCTGAAGGGTATGTCAGACTCCTGCAATATAACTAACATCTTGTCAATGCAAAATGTGTGCACAGAGATGAACATAATGGTGGGAGAAATGGCCTACAGTAGGGATATGTGTCAAAAATCACCCTTATACAGTGCTACAACAGTGTGTATACCAGTATTACAATGGCAACTGTTGCAGATCTGAACTATGGCATATCACAATACTGCAGTCCACAAACCTTACAACCTGCAATGTGGTCCTAACATGAGCAATGAGTGTGTAATTTGGAATCGTATGTTAGGACAGCAAATATGGGGAATACATACCTTCACAAACACTGGAAGCATATGTGTGCACACACTCCAGTTAAAATATAGTGGAAGCAGCTGTTGATGTACTGACCGCATGCATTTGTCATGGAAATGCACCTTCCAGCAAGTACACATCCCCAGAGTCACACCAAGAAATGGTCTGATTCCAAGATGTTTGGCCATCAATTGTGCCCACTTACCTGCAACAGAGGCAGCCGTGGCTTGCACACATCTTACATGCCATGGCATGGACCCCATACTCAACAGGTAGCACCCAGGAGTTGGACATGTAGCCATACCTCACCATTGCATATACCATGGCAAACAGTGCAGTCATAAATGTGACAAGGATGCATGGGACAGGAATAATGTAGGAAATAAACAGATGGCCATCCAAAACAGATGATGTCACATGTAGCAAATTGGTCATGCAGGCTGCCTAGTAACATGCCACAACACTGAGAGAGTTGCAGGAATGCCTGGCAAGTACTAGCTGTGCAGTACCTGTGTCAGCAATTGCCTGGACTCTGCAAACATGTGACCCATGGATTAGGGTAATCAGATGGGAGAGTTGTACCACAGGAAACATCAGCCAGGCCTCTCTGCAGGTAGCATATGCATAACAGAAAAGGTCCCCAAAAGGCATGCACTGCAATGTGTACTGGTGTACCAAGACTACATTGTAATCCTGCAGACAGTATCACGTAAGATACATGTGCTGCACAACCAACACCTCACCCCACCTCAGGCCCACCATCCCCATCTGTACCATGCCGGTGCTAGTGTACACCTGTATGTTTGCTGTTCATTAGCTGGAACTAGGCTGTTACACATGGTGTTCAGTGTTTGGGACACTGCAAACTGACACACATGTGTAGGCCATAGTTGTCAAGCATCTGCAAAAAGGCTAAAGGTGAGGAGGGGGTGTCATCATGACACAGCAGTGTACTGCAGCAGGGATCCAAAGGTTGCTACAAATGGCTGTATCTGCACATAGTCAGGGTCAGGAACTGTGGCAGACATAACCCTGACTCCACAGCAATAGTGACGGCAGTGTGTGAACTCCAAGGGATGTGCACATGAGTTAACCTTGCAATCATGCAGAGTTGGGGGACATGTGTAGGGCAGACTGACTAAATACTGGCAAATGCAGATGGCCCATGCTAGTATACCCCTGCCAGGAATAGTGACTGCTGCAGTACACATAACAGTAGGTGCAACAAACCATCATGATAAGGACATGCATACATATGCACCCATGAAGTGTATGCATCTCAGTCAGCATCAGCACAACTAACACATTTGTTTGACACTGCATTTGATTGTACAGGACATATGTCACATATCAGGATCATGTAATGTTACCATATGCAGTAATGTGGTCCCATGGCATATCAAGGAAGAGGGTGTCATATAAATAAGGGTGTGTACACTCCCCATAGCCATGGTAAGGTTTGATGGTTGTCAATGTAATTGTATTGTATTGGTCATACATGCAACGCTGATTATGACATCTGTAAATCAGACATCAGGCATTCACAAATGGCATCTGTCCACATATCATCCCAGGTATGTGTCGGACAAATACATAGGGGCTGTGAGCAGCAGAGCAGACATAACTGACACTGTAATACACATTCAGCAATGGTGTGTACACCTGTGAGGTACGGTGCACAGTTCATGGCAGAGTGCTGAACAGGTGTACAACAATACTGTGTATATGGCTGCAGTGTTCCCCAGGGGAAGGGACATCACCTACTAATACAGCCCATGCAACACACATACATGTATACTGTTGCTAGCATGGATTGACTATAGCTGTACTGCAAGCTGTTGAGTACCATAAGTTATGCATGTTGACAGATGGGTAATGGGAGGTCTGTGTGTAATATCTTCATGCAACCTCACCTGTAAGTGTGTGTGTGTGTGTGTGTGGGGGTTATTTTGTCTGTAAGTGCAATCTAGTGGAGTGGAGGGGGGTTGATGTATGTAGGATGTGTGTGTATATGTGTATGTGTTTGTGTGTGTGCACATGTGTGATTGTGGGGTTGTTCATACGTCTCGTCTTCCCTTTGTAATTGTGCAGAACATGGACATGGACTAACACATGAGACACCAGGAATACTTGTCTGATATGTAATCTCAGGACAACTGATATTATAATAAGGTCTGTAGCATGGAACATGCATTGAGAGGGAAACTAGACACCAGGTATACTGTTATAATTGTAATCAGCAGAAAGGTGAAAGAATACCCATGTATGCAACACTATGGATGCATTGGGGAATTACTAGATAATACCAGTGAGTGTATTCAAATATTATTGTTGTCCACATAATAAGTTAATAGAGCAACAGATCTTGCATCTACTGAGCAATAGTTACATATGACACTCCAGTGCATGACATTATTGAGTGACTGTAGTAGCCCCTAACATATGGGGGCCATGCTCACAATGTCTGGAAAAACCCAGGGTGAACACAGGATGACAGCAGTGAGTCCTTGTAAAACCGACTCCAATCAAGTCAAAGAGGTAATGGAGTAACAGGTCGTGTTTTGTGATCACTTGTTTAGACAATTAGAAGAATGGTACGTTAATGATTGGTATTAATGAGTGTAAGTTTCCAAGTGTGATGCAGGATGGATAACTTAAGAGAATATACTTGGGACAGTCTGTAAACTCAGGGGCAGGTAGGTATTATGGTGGAATGTCAGTGTGTGTGTGTGTGTGTGTGTGTGTGTGTGTGTGTGTGTGTGTGTGTGTGTGTGTGTGTGTCTGTGTGTGTGTACTGTAAAGCAATGATGTACAGGTCTTAAAGTGCATTTCTTGTTTTCCCCTCACAGGTGGCAAGGTGGGTCAGGGTCCCCCCTGCAGGCAATCTGATGCTGGTGTCCATACAGACACTGAAAATGATGATAACTGTGCTGAGGCACAGGCAGGGTTGTCAGATGCCAAAACTGCACCATCGTTTGACATCCCCCTGCTATCAACCCCATCCCTGCACACAGTCACAGTGCCTATAGATACCCCATCACCAGTGGCCATAGCAGAGGGACAGTTGGCAGTTGGTTGCAGTGCACAGGACAGTGTGGTATCTATGGCTGCTGTGTCTGAACACAGCAGCCATAGCCAGATGTCCAGCAGGGTACCACACAGGCAGATGTAAAGGGGTTCTCGTGAGAGGGCTGCTGGTCATCGTGCCCCTGGCAGAAGTGCCACATCTGGTACTACCAGATGCATGTTACAGGCTGTCATGGAGGTGCAGGCACATATGAAACGGTACTCCAGACAGGGTCTTGAGGCTGCAGAGGGCTGCTCTTTCAGCTGTAAGTGACAACATCCGTGATCTTGCAGGTGCCCTCCATTATTTTACAGAGGTCATGGATAGATGGTGGGGTGAGATGGTGGAACTCCTAGACCGTGGATTGGCCATGCTAGAGCATGTGGTAGGAGTGGTGTGACAGCCACATGGATGTAGGCCAACAACACCAGCATCTGGAGGTCGACATGGACATGCAAGGACACCAAGCCACTCCCGTAGTGGCAGTACCAGCCCCAGCACTGCATGGGGGGTGCTGTCCACACCACATCACAACAGGCCACATGCACATGGCCCTGGCTAGTCCCAGGAGGGACCTGGTTCCATAGGACATATGTCATCATCAGGGGAGAATAGCATATCAAGGCTTGTACCTGGACATGCCCGTGGAACCCCTGGCAGGCACAGTTCTTGTGTCCATGGCCAGAGGTGGTGAACTGCACACCCTGCCGGATATGGTCTGCAACTATCCAACAAACACCTGTATAGGGCAGCCACATGGCAGAACTGTGCGCATGCATATTCACACACAATACAAACACACCTAGGGCAACCACATACCAACACACACCACATCATCAAGGACATATCAGTACTTAAAACCCCTCACTCACACACATATGGTGTCAAACGTATGGCCCAGCCTAGGTCTCTGGCAAACATACAACACACCTTGTGCATATGATGGTACCTGTGCCACATCCCTGTCATCCACAACGTCAATGCAGTGACAGGTTAATATGGTTCTGATGCCCAAGGTGACTGTACTACAGTGTACCAATGTACTGCTGTGTAACATGTTGTCAACAGTAACGTTTAATGCTTACATGTCAGGTAGTGTAGCTGTCCAGCCATGATGCATTATAGCTGTTATTAAAACTGAGTGATTGTGTTCTCCATAATGTTATTCATTTATTTTGTAGGTGTCCATGTGTCAGCAGGAGGATGGTCTGCTGTCATATCTCACAAGTGGTATGGCACTGTTGTGAAACCTTGGCTGTGCCATATCCTGGGTACAGGAGAACACATGTCACAGGTCTGTATAACAGTTACTGCCTGTGCCACATGGCTGATAGGTTTGGTGTGGTGTATACAGGTGAGTGCATGGTGGTTGCTGTTAGCAGACCTTCTACAGTGGACAATGGTAGTTGTAGTGGGTGGTACACACCACATGTTTGTATATAACACACGCAAAGGCTTAGGTGTTGCTGCACTACACAGAGAATACTGTACACATGGATGGATGTACCTGTGAAAGGAACCCATTGTAGCCTATGTAATTCCACCAAGCCACACTACACAGAACAACACATTGTGAAATAAGCAGCCCGCTAGTTTAATGTCATTGACAATGGTACCGGCAGGGAATATGTCCCCTTCCTCAATGTAGTGCAATCCTCAACAGGGTAAACATAAGTGTGCTAGTATGGGTGGCACACCCCTACCCTTTGGAGGGTGAGAGGTGCTGCAGAACCACAGATAGTGTGATAGACAAATACCTAACCTGTTAACATGAACTGTACAGTATTATGGCCAGCCATATTGGGGGATACACTCAACAGTAACCACAATGATCTTGGCTGTGTCCACAACAGCCACACCCAGCTATATATACCAACCCCAGTATCGCTGCACGCCTATACAGTGGGGAAGAGACCATTTATACAGCTAACAGTAGTTGTGATGGAATGTATGTCCACAGGATGATACCTGTGAAATGTTAGCATATGCCACGCAGTCCATGGACAGATGACCACCTGGGACATGTATATTCTGCAACCTGAAGTAGATCCCTCCACATACATGCACAATCTTACTTGGCAACACTGGGACTAGACCCCTACCTAGATATGTAGTGCTACTGATTTGTGTGGCTTTAATTGCACACACCACAGAGCTTTTATGATGAGGTGATTTCCAGGTTACATGTTACATGCAGAACATCCCCAGGTATGTACAATATGGTAATGGCAGATGTGGACAATACATAGTGTGACATACTGCCACATACACATTGACAAACACATAACAGTCAGACACACAACTGAGAGACCTGGGCCTGTCAGTGCTAAATACCTTGTCAGTGTGTCCATTGTGTTACAGGTAGGTTGCACAAAGCACATGCATAACTGGGCTGGATAGTGTTATCAGTTACCTGTATGGTTGATGGTGACAGTGATCATCATACAGTGGTACATGCGACATGTACCAGTGGTACCATGGTGTAATGACAGTGTACCCAGTACCCACACCCCACTGTGGATATTGTACACACTGGAACCCATGATGACACTCTGACATACCAACCATCACACATTGACCAGGACTGCAATACAACCCCTTGTCCATACCAAGAGTGCTACTTCAGGGATATGCATCTAATGCACATGCCACAGGCATAGTAGGGTGATGCATAGTCATGCCTCTCCTACAGGCAGCAACATCACTATTCCCAATATTGTGTGGCAATGTGTATTGTAATAGGAGTATGTAGACTTAGAATGCTGTACCTTACATATATACACACATGCACATATACACACACTTGCCAGAACTCAGTGGGTATCCCATGCCTATCAACCCATTTGTACAACAGTATTGTGCCCAGGTAGCCCTTAGGGAGAGGAGCATAACAAGGTACATGTAATGTCTGGTACAGCAGCAGTCACATCTAAATATGGCAATGGGTGGTGCAGTGGGTGTGAAGGGTCTCAGGGTATTCACAACTTCAGGTCAACAAACACACAGACTGATATTCTCAGTAATTCACACGTACACATTTGTCAGTACTGGGGTGCATCGGTGCAGGTGTTCATAGGTGTGTACCAGGCTATTGTCCATGGAGAGATGGGAAGTGTAGGGGGTGTGTGTACAGTGGTATTATGCCACCTACCATGTGCCAGCAGGCCATCTATCAACAGACACTACTGTGGTGATCCTCAGGGTGAGAGTGACATGCATCAGCCAATCTTCAGGGTGACTCCTGCAGAGGGCCGGTGAGGTGCTCCAGTTGACATGTATGCAACATGTATTACATAACATGGTTAGTGTCTGTCTTGGAGACCTGTATCCAAGCATATTCTGTTGACTGTGGTAGTGTAGTTGAGGTATTCATGGCATGTGGTGCGTACAGGGTGTTGATCCTATCTGTGGCATTTAAAACACAGCTGGGCAGACATGTCAGTGTCAGTCAAGCATAGATTGCCTGTACGTATCCAAAATGGATGCATCACATTGGCACATCGGTGCAGGGACTGACAGACACCAGCTAACCAACTAGCTATGCATTAGGATGAATGTGTTGACAGATAGACATCTGACACTGATAGGTATGCCATTACAACATGATGGCACCCCTCACTGACATGTGCTATACACACAGTAGTCTACAGTTATTTTCCACATCAGATCATTATCCAGTAGGAAATATTTAATGAGACATAGCTCACACTCCAGGAACACAACAGTGAGGACTCGGAGTCCATCTTTGCATGCATGGGTGTTTGTTTCCAGTGCCACATTTAGCAATCTACTCTTACTTAGGAAAGCACTGTAAACAGTAGTAACTTAATGATACACTACATTCCAGTGTGACTGCATATAACCTGGGATACTACCCATGTATGTAACACATTCACATGAATAAGAGTGTTGTATAAGCCATATATATACTCAAGTGTCCCAGACAGGGGACTCACACCCCTTGCTACTGTAATGATAGCACATAGACACAAGCTATGCATATGGCATTACATAAACTTATTACAAATGTCATTACCCTGCCATGTTATCAGACTGGAATGTAAGCACTGGTTACCAGGGCTAAGCCATGCTTAGCAGGTGTCAGCATTGCTGTAATATGACAGCTAAGCACATTTGTGTGCTGGTAAGCAAAGCCTACACAGTGTAAGCACCCGTACGTTTAACCATACCTCAGCACCAATTAGCTTCAAATAAACCCACGCAAGCGTGCTTAAAGCTGCTCAAAATTGCCTTAACCACTTTGTATCCAGCAGCCCTTGTTCTGCCCAGTAACAAAATAAACAGCACTTGCAGGTCTCGAACCCAGGACCCTGTACATTATAGTCACAACAGTTAACCACTATGCCATAACAGCTGTAAAAACAGTTGTTGTTTTTCCAATATATCTGTCAGTACACATATTGAATAGTATTGAACAATTGCTGTGACTTCTACAATTGTGTAGTACTTGTTAGTGATATTACTGTTGCATCACATATGTTGTTATATCTAAATATACACATATCAGATACATACAGTGTGATACATCTGGAAAGGTATGCACAACAGTAATGTTTACGTATGACAAGGATACGTGTGTATATATATATATATATATATATATATATATATATATATATATATATATATATATACATCTGTATAGTGCATCATATATATATATGACCATAAATAGATCTGTGTGTGTGTGTGTGTATATATATATATGTATATATATATATATATATATATATATATATATATATATATATATATATATATGTGTGTGTGTGTGTGTGTGTGTGTATGTGCATCATATATTATATATATATTTATGTAGATATATATGTAGATATCTATATGTGCATATATATCTATATATCTGTATATGTATAGACATATATAGATGTGTATATGTATATATATATATATATATATATATATATATATATATATATATATATATATATATATATATATATATATATATATATATGTAGATATGTATATGTGTATATATCTATATTGATATATGGATATATATTTCTATATCTGTATACATATATGTTTACCATATGTCCAGAACATGGAGTGGAGTCATACCTCAGCACCAATAGTCTCAACCTCTTAGTGCAATAGGATGTCGTGTATGTATTGCAGGGATATATGTAGGCTGTTGCTATTGTAACATGGGTTGTCTTAACAGAAAGGTTGTGTGAGGTAGGTCACATCTGCTATTGACATGTACGCCATCAGTTACTGACAGACATCCTAAGGTCATCATAGTACAGTACCACTGATATTACAGTAATGATCCTGTGGACTACAGCAGAGATATGACCAAAAAATGTGGACAGTCTGGCACACTCTGGTCAGTCCAGAGGTATGCACAGATCCCCTTAGTGCGAGACATAGGGACCAAGCCTGACAATGTGGATGTTAACAGCCATGTAAATGGGTATGTCACATAAATACTGGACTACATATACCCACACAGTTTATGCATTCAGACACTCCTGTCTGTCCTGACACATAATAACTGGTGGTGCCGATGTCACATGGGCACATACTACCCACTAGTTAGTGACATTCATCTGTACAGCATCCCACTGCTTTGTCAGAAATACATGACAGTCATGGTGGCCTGGCAGCAGTACATCTAGCAAATATCTGGACATAACTTCACACTGGGTAATTACACTAAGCTGCTAGTCATGTAACAAAGCACTGTGCAAATTACAGACTGACTGCCACCACACTTGCCTGCATTTCTTATGGAGAAATACACATGTACCTGCAAATATAGCAGGCTCTACAGGGTGGCGCAGTGGTGGGTTAGTTAGCCTCACAGCACACAGTCACCGCCCGAGGTTCACGGTTCTTCGCTTCTGTCTGGAGTTGTTCTTGTTTGCTGTTCTTCCCTGTGTGTTGCGTGGGTCCGCTCCGGGTCCTCCGTTTTCTCCACATTCCAAGACACATCTCATTTCTTCTCCCCGGGGCCTCCGCTGAAAACAGGCTCTGTGGAACCTAGTCGGACTTTCCCGGTCAACAAATGATAAATAAATAAATAAATAAATAAATGTCACAGCACAGAGTAATAGACACCTGTGTGAAAGTGCATAACCACAACCAATGTGAACACATCCACAGCCACATATGGTAAGCAAGCTTAATATTACAGCCTATGGACTGTCTGATCAACACCATCCTCATATATGCCACCCACACACTCACCCTACATATACTGGTCCATGACACAGTGTAGTCCAATGCCTGTCTCTGGTATGGGACATGTGTGTGTTTGGCCCTACAAACATGTAAGCCGATAGGGAACCATACACTGGAGCAGCATGTAACATCAGATAGAACAGGACCAAGAACAATGACATATACCACAGTCTGTACACAAGCCAAGGTAAGTATTCACAATACACATACTGCCGACAATCACCATAAGTACACAGACCTCACTACTGTACACATAACCACAGAATGCCCAGGTTATGTCCTCAAATATAACCCTTACTATACATAGCATGTTTAGCAGTCTGATATCTCACTGGCTTATCAGGTATGATGTCAATAAATAATGGTGTACAGAACATATGCACCTCTTACTGCATGACATATGTACAAAGGTTGACAGACTTGTGGCTGGAGGCACAAACACAGGGCTAATATTGACATGTTGCTGTGATAACCTGATACATTTACTGTTGTAACAGAGTTTGTTGTGACATATATCCTATGAGGGATATGAAGTCAGTAACTCTCATGGCTGCCACCATGTACTGACTTCAATCCTCAGACTATGCTTCTGCAGTCCTAAGATAGGTAATCTGTGAGTAACACAGGACACATAAGACTCCAAACACTGGCCAGTCTGCAGATAACCCTACAGGTGTGAGTTTCCTCAAACTCATAACACTGTCATGACAGATATTAAATAATGTAGATCAGCCATATCTACACAAACCCTGTTAAACCAACATTACTCCAAATGCAGAAGAGCAACACTTACATTCTGCAGTCAAGTCTAGAACATCCCTCTCCTGTTTGTTGGCCTGTCTCCACAGTGTATGTTGTTAGAGGTATATCCCACTACCATCTGTGATTCTGTTTGGCAAACACTGACATGAAGTCCTGCTCACAGTGAATGAAAAGGGCCAACACCCACATGATGTTCCTAGTTATAGGAGTGTGTTTTCATGCAATTGGCTATGGGAATGTTACCACAGCTCTTCCACATGCAATCAGCTAATGGAGGACTTCAATTCATTCAGTGGCCATCAGCTGATCATGAGCATCACTTACAAAACACAAGCTGCTGCCGAAGCAAAGCAGGTGTACTTCTCCACATCCACCATAGAGGGAGTAAGAGAGACAGACAGAGACAAAGTAAGACAGGGAGAGGGTTAGAGAGTAAAACCTAAACCCTTACCTGACTATGTATTGCTATTACATGTCTATCCAGTTATTGCATGCGCCACAGAGCTTACATGGTGGGGAGTTGTCCAAAGGTATATTTGACAGTGAGTGACATTAGCAACAGTGATAAAGGAGTGATAAGGTAGGTGTAGTACATGTGCCTGTCCACAAGAACAGGTGTCAAGGTCGACACAGTCACACTCTTTCAGGGACTCACACACATTATCACAGTTAGCAGGGTAAGGATTAGACTTCTTAACTAGCTAGTTTGCCACAGTACAGTAATATGCGGGTATCACATGCACCACAGGGGTTATCAGGGTGATATATGGGCAAATGGTATGTCAAGGTGTTTGACATTAGAAGGCATGCTTCAGTAGACCAATGGGAAGTATAGTGAGTGTGAATGATGTCCAAGTCATTATACTCCACACACACACAGACACAGGTTAGCCAGTACAGACATGCATGGGTGCATTGCTTCACAGGTGTGTAGTGGTTGACTGTGCCAGAAGGCAGTACAAGGCTAGGTAAAGGGTATACCTTGGCATCAGGCCACATGACAATGGTCTGCAGTGTGGCGCAGGGATGCAGTGTCTGGATTGGCCCACACAGGTGGGTATTGTATTCACAATCCAGTCATCTGAGTTACTATTGTGGGTGGCCAGTGCTGTGCAATGCTTGCCATGTATGTGTTCTATATTCCATAACCTGAATGGTGTCTGGAATGTGCACACGTCCCTCATGCATGTTCTGTACATGCGGAATAGTACCTGGGGTGTCTGGGGCATGTTGTGTAGGCAGATTGTTATCATCAGATGTGCCAGTCCTGACCTCATTTTGTGAGAACTGGCAGTGAACACCAGGTTGACCCTGCACCTACATTGACAGCATGATACAGGTATTCCCTGGTGTCAGTGGCATCTGTCCATACAGGGCATGTGTATAAGGCATGGTATATCCTTCGTAGGTTACATTTGTTGGCTCTACAGTTGTTGCAGGCATCCAGTGGGGAACATAGCGAAGGAGCACTGTATGTAATGATTTGCTTATTGTAGGGATGGGACAGGGTGTCATGTCCTCTGTAGTCCACTGCAATCACACCATGGTTAGTATCAGTGGGCAATATGCAGGGAACTACTAACATAGTGGTTGTTGCCTAGCCGAGTGTGTTTGTGTATGGGACATGTGTGAAGAGTGTTCTCTTGGTAATACAAGGGTTGCCTATATTGTTCCCCAAGCCATGATGTCACATGTAGGGGTATGGATTGTCTATCCCAGCCTCTCTGCTGTTTGACATCTATTATCCTTGTAAGGTGGACATTTGTGACATATAATAGGTCCACCATATAAGAAATTTGCAAAACCTGCTCCACAATGAGCCCTGTTATTACACATTCACAGCTATCTCCATACAGGATACGCATGCCAAACACGGGCGCACACACACCAAGTCTCACAGTTGCTATGTCTGGGATTAGAACACCTACCTAAATAGTACATGACACTACAGCATTATGCAGTTATAGCACATGCCATGGAGCTTCCTGGGCTACTCTTTCTCCAAAGGTGTATTTCAAAGTGAATGACATCAGCAGGCTTGCCAAAGTAGAGCAATGGAAGTTGCAGTGACTGTGAATGGTCTCAAAAGCATTGATCCCTATGCAGGCAAACAAACACACACATTTTTACAGTTACCATGTCTGTTATTAGAACTCTGCCCTAACTAGTACATCACACTACAGCATTACACAGTTATAGCACACACCACAAAGCTTACTGGGTGACTCCTTCCCCAAAGGTGTATTTCAAAGTGAATGACATCAGCAGTGCTGCCAAAGTACGGCATTTGAAATTGTAGTGAGTGTGAATGGCTTCAAAAGCATTGATCCATACACAAACATGCATACACTTGCCATGCTTGAGATTAGAACTCCTACCTAACTAGTACAGTACACTATAGCATCACGCAGTCATAGCATGCACCATGGAGTTTTTAGGGCTACGTCTTCCCCAAAGGTGTATTTCAAGGTGAAGACATAAGCAGACTTGCCATAGTAGGGCATTGGGGAGTGCAGTGTGTGTGCATGGGCCATAACCCATTCATCTGGAAGCAGACACACAACACTCAGGCACACACAGGTTTATATTTCACAGGTATGTGTATACAACTGCTAGAAGACTACTGACTTGTACAGTCATGTTACATAGTTATCACAAGCACCACAGACACTATAGTGCTGAGGGATACCAGAGGCAAATGTCTACAGTGATTGACATTTGCACATCATGTGGTTTTAGCCAACTGGATGTGTGTTGGGTGGGACAGGCCTCATGATGGGAGGCTCTTTGTCACTGTCTGTCACTCTCTTCCACACATCTATGTATGTGCAATTTTGGCCTATTATAGTGTGTTGTCTTTGGATATATGTGTGTATTCCTATCCAGTGTGGGTGCAAAGCATGACTGGTGTGTACTGAGGAGTGTGTACACAAACATCTGTGACTGTCAGATATGTATAGTCCACTGTTCTTGCCAGACATGGACTTAATTTCTGTAAGTGTGAGAGCATGCCCAGTATGACCTTTCAGTATTTTGTTGTCAGACATGGGCTTCCTTTCTCTAAGTGTGGGAGCATGCCCGGTATGACATTCTATATTGAATGCGTGAATCCATTCCAGGTAGGTTGTACTCCAGTGCAAGCTTTTGTGTTCTACACCTACAGCTAGCAACCTGTTTCTGCAGGTTATGGTTGACAATATGGGGTCAGAGTGGGCAAAGAATAGTGGGTTACTGGAGGTAATTGTGTCTGTACTGCTTCTGCTACATGGTCTTGGTGTTAGAGATATTCAGACATATGTACTGTTTTACACTTTATGTCATCAAGTACTGCCAAGTATACATATTTGCTTGCAGTAATGTCCTGGGTAACACCGGGTGAATGCAGCTGTGTCCAATATTGTGGTCTTCAGCCTACATATTCTTGCACAATCATGCCATTCTGGAGGGGAAGCTGCAGACACTTGCTGATGGGTCTGTGTAAATGGTTCAGCACCTTAATACAGTGGTGGCTGAGGATGCCATGCTTGTACATCCATCAACATGACAGTATGGCCATATCCTGCTGTAGCCATACCTCACAGCTGTACAGATTCACACAGGTTACTCAGAGGCAGGGGGACATAATTCTGGACATTACCCCTTCACATTGTGGTTTACAAGCAGATTTGTAGAAACCCATTCTTGTGTTTGCAGGCAGGGATAGTATGTGTACATAGCTGAGTTTCAGACTTCACACACTCTGTGCTGTCCATGCTCCTAACCCCCTTCAATTATTCAATCCTCTTCCAAACATTATGCAAACATTATCTGATAAGTTCCCTATAGTCATCACCTCATTCCAACAGTAATTTGGTGTTGGTCCACAGTTCATGCAGTAGGACATGGTGGACATGTTACTGGGATTTGTCCACATGGCCTTGCATTTGGGTTCTGTGGACTGTGTTATGTTGTTATTTGGGAGTCCATGACATAACATACATTGGCAGTATGGGTGAGACACAGACCTTTGGCAGAGGACTGTAGGCCATTTGGTAGTGATGCAGGCTAGCTGTAGCAGGCCATTGCATTGTGTCACTCCTGCAGTCCCATACTGCAAGACACTATATTCCCCTGGGATGACAGATTAGGTGTGCAAGGTGTTAATGCCAATACTTTCTGTCATTATTGATCCAGAGGTGTGGATGCTGGCAGAGCACTGCTTACAGCTAGGGACACACCTGCCTGGGACACCTGTTCTGCATTCTGCATTCTTTGGCTATTACCATACAGAGGTGGGGTTCATATTGTACTCATTCCCAACAACAGGGATAAGGCTAGAGAGGTACCCGTGGGTGTTGGTGGAGTGAGCTGGGTGCATGTGTGCTATGGACACTACCTACATCTGACTCACATATATGCATGGGGCATTCCACTTATGCTGGGTTGTGCAGGGACACCAGCAGTTTCTCAATACTTCATAACTGTGACCTTTGTGGTCTGCCAGTGTTTGGCCAGATGACATTGGTATTCCATACTACAAACTCAACTAATGTGCTGCCAACCTGTATGTACAATTCCAAAGGTGTGTCCATTTTTGCAGTAACATATTATACACTGTCTGTCTGGGGTACTTCCACCTGTGTACTGTTTGTCTGTCTGGGCCCACATTCATGACATGTCCATCTTTCAGATGGTGACAGATATTACTTTCAAACATTTGCTATGGTTTACTGCTGGAATGTGTTTTGCTGGGATACATTGTTTTTGGCACTGCAGTTGTGAAACCCTGGCCCTGTCATTGGCAGTACTGGCCAATGGCCACCAGGACAAACCTCACCATGCCTACATACTGACCACTTTCACACAATATACAATAGACACCAAACACACACACAGCCCTGCATATTGTACACATGCTACAATCTGTCCTGCTACTTTGGCCAGCTCAGGTAATCTGTGCTCCACTGTTATTATACCTACACATACATGTTACTACATTTCTGCATAGGATTGGGGGGGCACCTGACACTTGTACACATTTGCTATGACTGTACTGGTATTTCAGGTACGCCATTTAATTCTGTATTCTGACCTATCATGCTGACTAGAAGCATATCAGTGTACTACAGGTCTTAATTTTGATTGACCTACATTTCAGTTTCAGACTTCTTACCCTTCAGAACTAACATCCCACTGCCTGACCTGTTGTAGCCTGTCTGTGTAGGTCTGTATGGGGGATGTTCTCCATAGCCATCAATCACAGGCCTTAGCACAGCCTTTGTTTGTGCTTGTCTGCACCTGTCCTGCTGGCTGAGACTGTTGCTGGGTATGTGAGCCTCCCTGAATGGCATGTGTGTGTCCTACAGACACACATGTAGCCCACCACATTCTCTGCAGTGAGTTTTGTCACCTTGTCTGGTACTGGCTATTATGGTGACAACAGTATTTGTTTCAGATTTCATGCAACCACTATAGGTGTCTACTATCTGCTGGCATCCCTTTCAGCCACCTGATTCCCTTGCATGCTCACATCCATACCACAGATACAAGTAACAAAACATACTACTCCATTTGGCAATTGATAGGGAGAGTGACTTACCTTGTGGCTGTGCCAGTATTGAGGATGGTGCTGGAGGGCTGACTATGTTGGATGCACATAGTACACTCCCTATACATAGGTAAGCATAGGTAGTGTCATGTTTGGCACCTCTTTTACTGTATTTGTGAGTCAGAGAGAGGTGTCTTTCCTTGGGTTCCTACCATGTCAGTGTATGTGCTATGTGTTGCCTCTTTGCCATGACCTGTGCATACTGGGCATGCCTCCTTCTGCCTACTGGGACAGGCTCAGGTTGTTCCTCCTCTGAGTCACACTGTGCCTGTGCAGGCCTTGGCAATGGTTGGGGCTGTGTGGCCCTGCTCTGTTCTATTCCTGCTGCAGCTGTTTTCACAGGATCATATTGTGTAGCATGGAACATACAATGACAATTTGAGTATATGTCGCTGGTGAGTACTGCAAGGCTCCACCGGATATGTCCAGGCACCAGAAACTTGACTTGAGCATCCCAAACACTTGCTCTATTATGATTCTGGTCTGTGCATATGCCTTATTATGGAGCCCTTGTTCGGGTGTGTGTGCATTTCTGATGGGTGTCATCAGCCACGGGTCCAGTTCGTAACCAGCATCCCCCACTAGGTGGCTGCAAGGGATGTCCCCACTGGCAAATCTCTGGTACAGCTGCATCATATGCCAGATGTTGGAGTCATGATAGCTTCCAGGGTAGCCAACACACACATTCATTATAATGCCCTGGGCATCGCACATGACCTGGCAGTTGATGGAGGGGAAGCCCTTGCAGTTGATGTAGACCCTATCCCATTCACCAGGTGGTGCTTTGATGCATATGTACGTGCAGTCTATACCATCCACTACCTCAGAGTATTCTGCTATTTGGTGGAAGAGATGCATATTGCTGGTCAACGCCTCACTGCTGTTGTGGAAATATACGTGCTCACTGGCATGTGCTGATATGGCATCCAGGAACTGGTGGAGTACCCTGGATGCTGATGCCTGTGAGATCTGCATGATATCCCCAGTTGGCCTTTGGAAGTTACCTGTGGCTAGTATTCCTAAGCCTACACATACCTTGGTATCCACTGGGATGGGTTCCCCTCTGTTAGTCTTGTGTGTGAGGTGTGGCCAGCACAGCTCAACAATTTTCTGTAAGAGGTCCCTGTCCACCCTATAGCACTCCACTATCTCCAGCTCATGTAGTCCCTGGTAGGTTACCCTTGGTCTGTACACTCTTCTTCTTTTCTTTACTGTGGGTTGGTCATCAGCATTCTCATCCTCACCACCCTCAGCCTCTTCCACATATTGATTTATTTGTTGCTTTTGTTTGGTAAAATTTCCCTGCTTGTGTACCCCCGGTGGTGTAGAGTTTGAGGGAAAAACCAGTTGAAAAGGTGTTTGCATAGTTTATAGTGGTGTGCTGGGCTAGGCTGCTGCCTGTGTAATTGGCTGATTCTGATACATTTCACCTGCCAGCTATGCTAGTTCTCCTTGATTACCTTCCTACTGCTGTTTTCCCTTCCTATTGCCTTCCTGTTTAAGCCCCGATGTGCGCCACACAAACACATTGCTCCGATGTGCACAGAGATGCTATTTCCCAGTTTACTTTTTTTCCCTTTAAAACACAATGTGTGGTGCGCACACCAGCTTAGGCAATGTAAAGGGTGCTTGTCAGCTTCAGACACATACCCTTGCTTAGCTAAAGGCAAACCCAAGCCACAGGGCTCCTATAAGCTTACAGTATACCTGACACACCCCTCTATGATGTCAGCTAGATCTTAGTCTTGCACCATTGTCTTCCTGCACCTACACAGTTGGGTGCAAGCTAGCCATGAGGGGGAATCTGGGATTCAGTATCATTCCCATTTGATAGGATTGCTTGCTAATGCCTAGTTACAAGTCTGACACTGAGCCTTCCCCCTTAGCAACCACTATTCACTGGCCATGTGGTCTTCTGCCTGCCATTGAGTATAATGGCAAAATTATGATTTTGGATAGAATGCTTATTTCAAGGTTTTTTTTCTATTTTTGTGCTGATCCTGTTTGAGTGCCACTGCCCTATGCTTAAACAGCCAAAATCGGCCAAAAAAATTAAAAGTTATTTTTTTTATTTTTACACCTATTGGCCATTGGCATGCTTTACACATTATATACACCCTTTATTTGAAACTGTCATGGCTCCATTTTGTAGTTTGCAGAAATGTACTCAATTACTAACCGAGTACATTTCTGCAGATTACACAAGTCCTGCACGGCTGGCTACCAGCTTACTGGATTGCAAATTCACCTCATTTGGATGGTTTTACCTGCAAATGGGGTAATTTGCATACAGGAGCTATGTCCATGCAGGAATAGTGCAGGAGTGCTTGTGTACATCCCAAGAGCTTATTCCTGGATTGCACGGCAGCCATATTGCCTGCAGCAACTCTTGCCCTATTCCTGCATGCCATGCAGAGCTTGCTGAATGCTGGGGTGTGAGTAAACAAGAGTTAAATAGTGTAAATGAATGGAATGTTAAACAATTTACTGAAGATATTATTAGAGAACTAGATAAACAGATTACTATAATGGAATTTGACATGATAATGAAGAAAGTTAATATTGGTTTTGTAGCAGGATCCAATGGAATAGATTATATAAAGTATAAGAATTTGGAACTATTGTAAAATGAAATATTTATATTTGTGTTAAAAGAGTGGTTAAAGGATGGTATTTATTTGTAAAACACAAGTATGTAATTGTATAATGAAATCTATATGGAAAAAGGAGAAAAGACAGAAATAATTAACTGGAGGCCAGTTGTATTGAATAATACAGATTTTAAAATATTTTTGAAAACATTACAAAAAACATTATAAAATAGGATAGATAAAGTGTTACAGGACAGTGTGTGTGTATATATATATATATATATATATATATATATATATATATATATATATATATATATATATATAGTAGAGGATGTCAGGAAATATTAATGATTGTTAGGGAAGTAGTAGATGATATAAAAAAGAAAGTCACATATCTTTGAATTTATTACTGCTCAATATCTGAGTTGTTTGGCTTTCTGTTATATACCTACAATCAAATGCATTGCTAGCTGAGTTAAGTACAAACTTGCAGTGTTAAAGATTGTACTGCATTTTATTTTTCTGTCTATTCAATTGTTTTATTGAATATTGTGGTCTGTATCTCTCTGCAATTATTTATTTCTCTATTTATTTGTTAAATAGAATACTGTAGTCTATCTCTCCCTCTCTCTCTCTCTCTCTGCAGTAAGTGTGGGATATTTTGTTTCAGTTCATTGATATTCACTGTTACACTCTTAGCCTAGAGGGTTTCTCTGTATCTGTAGGTGTTAGTCACATATCTTTGAATTTAATACTGCTCAATATCTGAGTTGTTTGGCTTTCTGCTATATACCTACAATCAACTGCATTACTAGCTGAGTTAAGTACAAACTTGCAGTGTTAAAGATTGTACTGCATTTTTATGATTTTGTTTATTTAATTGTTTAATTGAATATTGTGGTCTGTATCTCTCTGCAGTTATTTCTTTCTCTATTTGTTAAATAGAATAATGTGGTCTCTCTCTCTGCAGAAAGTGGGGGCTATTGTGTTTCACTTAATTGATATTTGGTGTTAAACTCTTAGCCTACAGGGTTTCTCTGTATTTATAAGTGTTAGTCACAGATTTTTTATTTTTTTTTCTGTTTAAAAGTCAAATCCACACTTCATTTGAAAATAAAGTGTGGATTTGACTTCTTTTATTTTCAATAATCATTTTTTATTATTTTTCACAACCATATTACAAATTCACACATTATATACAATATATACAAAATGCTTCCATTGGTTAATTTCACATATATATCAACCTCATGTATTGATCAAAGGTACAGCACTAACAATCAAAAGGAAAATAATAAAAAAAAAAAAAAAAAAAAATTCAACATTAACAAATCCAAGCCAACAATCTGTCTTTTCTGTACATTTTCTATCTAATCTAAGGTTGATTTAGACTATATTCTGGTTCCCGAGAAAAAGTGGATAGTAACCTCTTAAGCCAAAATAATATTAAAAATGTTCTCCCAGATTTTTATGTTGTTGATATTTTTCTTTTATCACTAATTAACAGTTTATGCGCTAAGATGTGTTTTATTGCCAACAATCTGAAATTTTCCCACGATGTCTGGGCTGGGTTCAACCAATTTTTGGCTATATCTAATTTCATTAATAGGCAAATATTCATAATTACAATCATTTTTAATTTATTTAGATTCTCCGGGGGAATATGAAGAATCATAAACTCCCAAGAGAGTGTTGAATTTTGGTAACCCATTTTTTGTAACTGCAATTTTAATGAATTCCACAATTTATAAATGCACTTAAAACTCCAGAACATGTGAAGCAAATCTGCTGTCTGATCAAAGCAATGTGGGCATATGGGTGAATTCTTCGCATCAAATTTGTGCAAAGTGAAACGAGTATAGTATGCATTGTTAAATATCATCAGCTGCGTAAATACCAATTTCTGAAGGGATACGGACTTTAATGTTAATTTAAATGCCTCCAATATCTTATTGTCGTCTGGGAATATCAATTTCTCTCTCCAGTAACTCGATAAAAGAATATAATTATTATGCTTCCTCTCTTTTATCAATTTATATGCTGCGGTTATATATTTTCTATCCTGCAACAGCACTTCCCATAGATTACGAGAAATGATTAAATCTTCCCCTTTCATTTCAAAGTTGTTAAAATAGTTTATAACCAAGTCTTTTAGCTGTCTTACTATAATTAAATAGGAAATAGGGAGTTCTATTTCTTTTAAAATATCCTGTACTGGTACTCCTAGAAAAGGATATAAATCAAGTACAGTTAACTCCATGATTAAAGGGAATTTCTTTAGATCAATCAATTGACCACCAATTGTTAAATTTGGGTTCCTATGAAACGGTTGGAAAACCATCATATATTTTAGTAAATTTAAGGAAGAAAAGAGTTTGAATTGCCGTTACATAACTTTTGATGTGCTCCATTAGCTTACATTTACTCATTGTCCAATTATTTAAAAAGGGTAATGCTTTAGCGTTGACTCCCACTTCATTTATATGCTTGTATGTTAAGAGCACCCATTTGGGTGTCCATTTTCTATTATCACTATTGAAGTAAGACGTCTTTAAAATCCTATTGGCCTAAATCACTAAATAGTACATTTCGAAATCCGGTAATTCCAGCCCCCCCCCCTTATTTTTTGGAGCCATCAATTTTTCATATGAAATTCTCGTCTTCCTAGGTTCCCAAAGAAATCTTCCCAATCTTATATGAAGCTGTTTAAAGAATGTTTTGGTAATTCTGAGTTGTGCAGCTCTAAAAATATATAACATTCTAGGAAGAACATTCATTCTTATGATAGCTGCTCTTGCCATCATCGGTAACTTCAATCTACTCCATCTTTCAAGATCCAGTGTTATTTGATCTGTAGTTGACTTTACATTGTTAATAAAAAAAATCTCTATTTTCAGTTGAGAAGACAATTCCCAGATATTTTATCTTTTCTTCCATCAATACTTGTCCTATTAATGGTAGCATTGAAAAAGGTGTGGGTGTCTTTAATGGGAATATTTTAGATTTTTTTTTAATTTAGCTTGTAATTGGAAATTCTCTCAAAGATTTCTATTGCAGCTAATATTTTTTCAGTATCGGAAACAGGTGTGGTACAATATATGTTTAAATCATCTGCATAGGCAGCCATCCTAACCTTTATTCCATACAGTACAGGAGAATTATAAAAAACATTTTGCTTAAGGTGTAAAAATAAAGGCTCCAAGTAAAGATTAAATAAGATGGGAGATAATGGGCAGCCTTGTTGGGTACCATTTATGATTTTTATCCTATTCGAGCATTTGTGATTTATAAATAAATTTGTGTATGCATTTCTATATAGTATCCTTAACATTGAGATAAACCCCTGCGGTATATTAAAATAAGGTAATGTATCAAATAAATAATCCAAATTAACCCTATCAAATGCTTTCTGAGCATCAATAATTAGGGCTTACAAATTCAGGTTTTTATATTTCGCATAAGAGATTAAGGTATGGAGCGTTAAGGTATTATCCGTGGTCTGCCTCCCATCCATAAACCCTGCATGTTCCTCTGATATTATTGGGTTTATTACCTTTTTCAGCCTACTCGCCAGAATGGATGTCATGATTTTCATGTCCATATTCAAAAGTGATATAGGCCTGTAATTATCAGGATTTTTGGAATCACCTTTCTCTTTTAATATCAGAACTGTCCTTGAGGCATTAAAATGAGGATCATTAATTCTATTTAGAGTGATATAATTAAAAGTCTGTGACAATACACTGCTCAAAATCTCACTAAAAGATTTGTAGAATTCGAGGTCAAACCATCTGGTCCTGGGGCTTTGTGAGGCTTCAGTTTTTGATTGTTTGGACACCTCCTCAACTGTAATCGGTTTGATTAAATCTCTATGAAATTCCTTGTCAATATTAGGGAAAGTGATTGTCTGTAAAAAATCTTTTCTGTCTTTATCTTGCAAGAGTGTCTGCTTCTCACCATAAATCTGATTAAAAATTTTTTCAAAGGTCTTCATGATATCCGCCTTGTCAGTATATGTAGTATTGTTATAGTGTATTTCAGTAATTAATCATGTTGATTTCATCTGGTTAATAATACGAGCTAATGCTTTCGAGGGGGTTTGAATATGATTTGCATATTTAACTAAATTTATTTGTTCATAAAGTGACAAATTTCTATTATGAAGTAAAAATAGTTCTTTTTGACATCTTAATAGCTCAGTTTCTGTCTGTTCATTATAGTTCCTCATCAAATCTTGGTCCAGTAATTGAATTTTAGTTTCTAAATCCAATTGAGTCTTCTTTTGTAATTTTTTTATAATATGTAGCTTTTTGTATAAATAGTCCTCTTAGCTGCGTTTTAGTTGTAGCCCATTCTATATCTATCGGGTGTCTATTTTGGGAAATATTATTTAATGACTGTTTAAGTATCTCCTTGACTTCCATTAATATATCTTCCTTGGTTAGTAAATATGGGTTCAAGGACCAATTATACCCTCAAAGCCTCTTAGTATCCATATTACTACTGTTTAAGGTTAAAGTTATCTTTGAATGGTCTGAGAGTTGTTTGACTTGATTAGAAAGACTAGGGTCAGCTGAGATCAACACCTCTGAAATTAAGAAAAAGTCAATTCTCAACCACATTTTATGGCAGGTTGAATAATAAGTAAAATTCTCTGCTTTCCCTTGTGAGTGTATGTGTTTAAAAGGGTCATAGAGTTTGAAATCCATTTTCAATTCTTTCAATGCTACCATTGCCTGTTTATTGAACGCTGAAGAAGCACCCAACTTGTCTAATTTAGGATCTTGATAAGAGTTCCAGTCACCTCCCAACACTATATAGCAATTATTGTATGACTGTAAAATGGAATAGATTGAAGCTATGAAATGATGCTGATTAACATTAGGGGCATATACACATATTAGTACTATAGGTTTATCATAACATTTGGATGTGAGAAGGACCAAACACCATCTACCCTCCTGATCCATTTTCACATCCATAATATCTCCCTGAAAGTGATTCTTAACTAAAATAGCCACCCCTGCACTATTTGTTGTTCCTTCCGCCGTCACAATCTTCCTAACCCATTTCTTATCCTTCACTGACTCCCACTGATCATTAGTCATATGCGTTTCTTGTAATAAAATACAACATGCTGATGATTTGAGAAACAAATGAAAAAACAGCTTTCTTTTTTCATGTTCTAGAGTCCTTTGACATTCCAAGATTCTATTATCCACATTTAACGTTCATTAGAAATATAACTCGATATCTAATCTCTTTGAGCAACCTTAGAATAACATAAGTTGGCGTATCATCAATTGTATGGAAGCAAAACTGCCATCCTATCCCTACCCAGTGCCTACCTACTATTCCTCTGGACCAGGATGAACATAGGTTTTTTACATTACTGGAAACCATCTGAGTAACTAATCTACTAATTCTATTATTTAACAATGAAACCCCATGCAAAAAACCTACAACAACTACTTCTACGTCTACAAAGCCTAATTCTGACATTCCCTACTAAACACTACTTATAGGTAACTACAGCTCTGTACATATTTATGGATATACAAATAAACTAATTGTACCCTGAGATTCTAATGTACTTCAATTCACTTCAGCTTTATATTCAGCAATAGCAAATAACATTCTAATTTGTTGTTCTATACAGTATTAAATATTAGTTGACATAGAAAGCAGACAGTTATTTAACATTTCCCAACATCCTGTATCTACTGAATAAAATGATCTAACTACTTTAATCTGCTTTGTTCTTCCCCTACAACTTACCTACTAACATATTAATATTGAAAACCAATGCAGTTCAAAATAAAACTATAATGGCACTTTCATTTGTAATAACCATATGTGAATAAGAGAGGAACCAAGGGGTTAAAATAAAAAAGAGAAAAAAAAAGCATGAAGGAGCACAGCAAAAGGAGAAGAAATAAGAAAAAATGCCTTAAATTACACATAAAAAATAACTTCTTTTATGTTCTTTTATTATTATATGCACATTGTTTAAATCTGATCAACTAACCATTTTTACATCATTTATCAGTTAGAAATAATACCACCTATCTACAGGAATAAAGGAAAGGAGTAAAGAGAAGAGAGATAGAGGAAAAAAGAGAGAAACAAATATAAAAAAAAAACTACAGTACCTTATTCTGCCACTACACATAACCATCTCCTTTTTTTAATACACAATGCATTTCCACAGTGTTTACCTGCATCACTTTGACTTCACACACTATCTTATAGTCCTTTTCCTGCAAAATAAGTCCAAACAGGTTTCTTTTTACTTCGCCAGCAGTTCCTCTTTCTTCTCAGCTATTTAAACTGTAAAGGCAGTTCAATCAACTGGAACTATGAGATAAGAAGATAAGAAAATAAAATTCCAGGCCTGCTACAAGAAACAGAACAGACAAAGGATTTTAAAGCCTCAGATTGTCATAAATGAAACATCCCATTCTCCCTGGTGCTGCAGAAAGCCAAAATGGACTGTTCACATTTCTGAAGATGGGAGAGCCTTAAAAATCTTCAAAAAAGTAGGTATTGCTTCTTTCCTTGTGCTTACAGAGTATTTAATGCCATCCACAGTAAAAATTAGGTTATTAGGATATTTCATTTGAAATCTGATATTTTTGTCAATCAGAAACTTACAATATGGAGTCAGCATTTGTCTAGATTGCCTTATTTGTGTTGGTAAATCCTGTGCTATAGAAATTTTATTATTTTGCCACATTATAGATCCACCAGATTTTTTAATAGTTAACAGTACTTTGCTCACATCTTGGTAGTTCAATATTTTAACATAAACAGGTCTGGGTATATTTGAAGCTTGAGATTCTCTGTATGCTCTATGCGCCCTTTCTATGACCATCTGCTTAACAACCTCAGAGTCCTTGAGCAGTATTTCTAATATTTGTATAATAGAAGTGATCAGGTCATTATATTGAATAGATTCTGGGATCCCTCTAATGATTATATTGTTACGTCTGGATCTTGCTTCCAAGTCCAGAATTTTATTTTGCATCATTTGAATGTCAGTTCCATGTGTCTCTGTTCTTTTAGTGAGCATTAATATATTGTCTTCATCGGTAGCAATTCTAGTTTCTGCTTTCTCCATTCTTTCGAGAATCCGATTACACGTGTCACTAAATTAAAGTGTTTGAGATGTTAGCTCTTTTAAGGCATCCTGTATAGGTAGCAATGCTGATTTGATTTCTTCCATTGTGACCTGTTGATCAGATTTTGTTGATGGCCCTGTTTTTACAGTCTCTTGCTGTTTGATAGTTTTCTGTCTCTTGATTAAAGATTCTTTCTCCAGTGATTGCAAAGCTGACAGCTTGGTTTTGGAAGTTGTAGTTTCCATATTTTTGTCCTCCTTTGACATTTCGAAATTCTGCACGAAGATTTATTTCCCAAAGAAAAGTTACAAAAGTGAGATCAATCAGTCCTTTGTTTGGTGCTCTGTTCAGAGTCAACCTGACAATCAGATCCAATCCTGCTATTACCAAGTATTTTTTTTCAATTTTTCTTTCTCAGAACCAAAAGTGACTTCTGGTCAATTAGTAATAACTGCCAATTAGTTTGTTTACTCTAAGTATAACTCCACAGGGTTGATTTTTTTCTCAGGTATTTGAAGAGCTGAAGTACTGCAGTGCTTATAGAACGGCAGCCATCTTTGTTCCCCTAGTCACAGATTTTTTAATTTATTACTGCTCAATATCTGAGTTGTTTGGCTTTCAGCTATATACCTACAATCAGCTGCATTGCTAGCTGAGTTAAGTACAAACTTGCAGTGTTAAATATTGTACCACATTTTATTTTTCTGTCTATTTAATTGTTTCATTGAATATTGTGGTCTGTATCTCTCTGCAGTTATTTATTTTTCTATTTATTTGTTAAATAGAATACTGTGGTCTTTCTTTCTCTGCAGTTAGTTAATTACCCTCCCTTCCTGTTCTTGTTCTGGTATTAATCTTGGTGGCTTTGGAATTGATCGCCCCTCCTGTAAATTTGTGTTTGAACACTCCTCCTGGGTCTATCTCATTTGCTCACTCAACCGAGTACAGTGAAATCATATTTTGACTTCAGACACTCCTACCAGTCCAATCTGTTCAGCTGTTTCCAAGCTTTATCCCAGTCTAGTGTCACTAGCCCATTCTATCTAACACAGAGAGAACATTTGAGAATAGCGAACATTTGAGAATAGCAAGCCACTTAGGTCCTTAACATTGAATTATCTTCTGTTTCTTCTTTCTCCCTTTCCACTTTCCAAAAAAAACAATTCTAAGCTTGTTTCCTGCCTTTCCTGTAACTAGTCTAGTCCAGATACAGATGTGCTGTATCCAGGACTGTTTGTAAGCTTCTGAGCCCCCAAAGCCTTTCTGTGTTGGAGGGAAGCCTTCTAGCTTATCAGTGGGAGTGGTAAGCACTAGGTAGCCTATCTACCACAAGAGTGGTTTCTGGCCCAGAAATTGTAGTTTATTAGCCGTTTGGGCAGTTTTTCCATCTCTTTTAACTTTCTGGTTTAAAAGCTCACATTTGAGCTTGTTTCCCACCTTTCCTGTAACTAGTCTAGTCAAAACACAGATTTGCTGTATCCAGGACTGTTTGTAAGCTTCTGAGCCCCCAAAACTTTCTGTGTTGGAGGGAAGCCTTCTAGCTTATCAGTGGGAGTGGTAAGCACTAGGTAGTCCATCTACCACAAGAGTGGTTTTCCGGCCCAGAAATTTTAGTTTATTGTCCGTCTGGTCAGTGTTTCCATCTCTTTCAACTTTCTGTTTAAAAACCCATATTTGCACTTCGTTCCTGCCTTTCCTGTAACTAGTCTGGTCCAAATACAAATTTGGGGTATCTAGGACTGTTTGTAAGCTTCTGAGTCTCACAAACCTTTTTGTGTTGGAGGGAAACCTTCTAGCTTATCAGTGGGAGTGGTAAGCACTAGGTAGCCTATCTACCACAAGAGTGGTTTCTGGCCCAGAAATTGTAGTTTATTAGCTGTTTGGGCAGTTTTTCCATCTCTTTTAACTTTCTGGTTTAAAAGCTCGCATTTGAGCTTGTTTCCCACCTTTCCTGTAACTAGTCTAGTCAAAACACAGATTTGCTGTATCCAGGGCTGTTTGTAAGCTTTTGAGCCCCCAAGCCTTTCTGTGTTGGAGGGAAGCCTTCTAGATTATCAGTGGGAGTGGTAAGCACTAGGTAGTCCATCTACCACAGGATTGGTTTTCCAGCCCAGAAATTGTAGTTTATTGTCCGTCTGGTCAGTGTTTCCATCTCTTTCAACTTTCTGTTTAAAAACCCACATTTGCACTTCTTTCCTGCCTTTCCTGTAACTAGTCTGGTCCAGATACAGATTTGGGGTATCTAGGACTGTTTGTAAGCTTCTGAGTCTCCCAAGCCTTTTTGTGTTGGAGAGAAACCTTCTAGCTTATCAATGGGAGTGGTAAGCACTAGGTAGCCTATCTACCACAAGAGTGGTTTCTGGCCCAAAATTATAGTTTATTGGCCATTTGGGCAGTTTTTCCATCTCTTTCTACTTTCTGGGTTAAATGCCCACGTTTGTGCTTGTTTCCTGCCTTATCTGTAACTAGTCTAGTCCAGATACAGATTTGCTGTATCCAGGACTGTTTGTAAGCTTCTGAGCCCCCCAAGCCTTTCTGTGTTAGTGGGACACCTTCTAGCTTATCAGTGGGAGTGGTAAGCACTAGGTAGTCTATCTACCACAAGAGGAGTGGTTTCTGGCCCTGAAATTGTAGTTCATTGGCCATTTTGGCAGTTCTTTTCCTTCTATTTCAACTTTCTGATTTAAAGTCCCTCATTTGTGCTAGTTTCCCACCATTCCCATAACTAGTCTAGTCCAGATGCAGATTTGCTGTATCCAGGACTGTTTTAAGCTTCTGAGACCCCCCCCAAGTCTTTCTGTGTCAAAGGGAAGCCTTCTAGTTTGTCAGTGGGAGTGGTAAGCACTAGGTAGCCTATCTACCACAAGAGGAGTGGTTTCTAGCCCAGAAATTGTAGTTTATTGTCCATGTGGGCAATCTTTCTGTCTCTTTCAACTGTCTGTTTAAAAGCCTGCATTTGCACTTGTTTCCCATCCTTCCTGTAACTAGTCTAGTCCAGATAGAGTTTGCAGTATCCAGGACTGTTTGTAAGCTTCTGAGCGGTGCCAAAGTCTGCTCTTCAACTTTTCCCTTTGATCTCCTAGTTCTCTCCTCTACTGCACTTTTACTAGCTTATTAGTCTAGCACTTTACTAGACTTCTTGTAGCAATTATTGTAGCACACAAAAGTGCTACCAGCACTAAGTGTTCTATAAGGAAACAGCTCCAGTACTTATTATTAATGGCCTCCCCTCCAGGCACATCTAAATGTCAGTTTCCTGTGCTTTCTCCTATTAACCTGGTGAACTTTGGCATCCTGCGCCAATGTAGCAACTGTCTCATGTACACAGACAACCCTCTCCTCTTACCTTCCAACACTCAGACTTGCGAGAGATGCATTTATATATCCAAAATTGGTAGCCATGCACTCTCCAGCCAAGACCGGAATAGCTGGTCAAGAGGAGAAAGTCTACACTTGCACCACACTACATGGAACACATAGCCCTGCAGAACATACACCAACACTCCCTTCACATAAAAACACAAACCACACATCCACCTTTGTGTAGGCTCTCAATAAAAATCTATTCAAACAGCAGAGACCTCCAAGGCAGAAATACACTCAACCACCACAGCACAACACTAATCATGAGACACATAACTCTCCTAAACAGTGTGCCACTCAACTAAAGCCCCTAAGGCAAAACAGCATGACCAAAATGCTAGTCATAGGTGACTCAATAGTGAAGCACACCAATGTCCCACTCACTAGGATGAATAAGGAGAAAGTAACAGTCAGCTGCCTGTCAGGTACCAGGATCTGCCACATAATGCATGCACTCAGGTCCCTCAACAACAGGTACAAATATGACTCAGTCATTGTACATGTCGGTGTGAATGACCTGAGACATATCTCTCCCTGTACTACATGAAAAGAGACATGGAGAAGCTCTTGGATTATGTAGCCCAGGTGGCTATGACCCTAGCCCTGAGCAGCATCCTACCATCACCCAGAAAGATACCACAGTACAAGTAGAAAATGATTGATTTCAACAATTGGTTAAGTTTCTGGTGTCATTCTAAGGGGATCCAATTTCTGTCTGCCTGGGATGACATGATTGACAGATCTCGATGCTTTGTCAGATATGGCCTGCATCTATCATCCCTGGGCTTCCAGATACTGGCAAAGCCTCTTGCCACCCCTTTAGTGACTTTTTTAGGCGGTGTTCAAAAGACCAAATTACCACCGTAACAGCTGCAAACAAATGCATTTTGAGGGTCATGCTGCTCAACACTAAAAGTCTAAATTTCAACATGCACTCACTCGAAGCACTCCTTAAAATAGAGAACATTGATATTTGTGCTGTAACAGAGACCTGGTTCAAGGCAGCAGAAAGCACCCCTGCACTACCAGGCTATAACTCATTCCACACCTTTTGGCCCTAGAACTTGGACCAAGGCTCCAAAGTTGGTGGTGTTTCCATATTCATAAAGGATGCACACACCTCCAGACTGGTAGCCCAACATAAAGCATCAGAGATACTTCAGGTGCAGCTAACATTGGGTAAGACAGCAATTCAGGTCATAGCCTGCTATAGGTCCCCAACCATATCCCAAGACTCACACTCCATGTTCCTAAGTACCCTGGAGAATATTAGGGTCAAACCTAACATTGTCATACTGGGCGTCTTCAACTACCCCTCCATTAACTGGGAAAACTACTCATGTACCAATATACTTGCCCAACGTTTCCTGGATTTCATTAATTCCAATACCCTGGACCAGTTCATTCTTATCCCCACTAGAGGTAGCAACATCCTTGATCTGGTCATTACTAACATGAGCGACCGTTGCTCTACACCAATAGTCAACTCCTTCCTGGTTAGATCTGACCACAAACTAATCACCTTGCAAATCCATATCCCAACCTCCCCCCCACACAAAGGTACCCACCATGAAAAACTTCTCCAAAGCTAACTTTGGGATCCTAAAAACAGAGGTGGCTAACTTCATGGCACCCATGCAAATGTAGTTGCATGACCACTGACACATACACCAATGCACTGTATGAACACGTACACAAATGCATGGATCTCGCTATACCCAATAGAACCAAGATGCTGTCCTCCAAAAATAGGATGCCAATCTGGTGGTCCCCTGCCATAAACAAACTCTAGAACAGAAGGAGGAAACTGATGCAGAATAAGGTGAAGTCTCAAGACTGGAAAAGCTCCCTTATCAGCCTCAACAAAAAGTTGAGATACCTCATCAAATCCTCTAAAGCTAGCTATGAAAAGAGAATTGCATCAGATAGTAAAGACAACCACAAGGCCCTCTAAAGCTATGTAAAGAATCTCCATAGCAATTCCCAGATTTGCTCTGAGCTACTGCACAATGGTATCTCCTATATAGAGCCAAAAGATATTGCCAATATACTGGCCGACAGATTCACTGCCAACTTTACCCCTCCCTCCCCTCCCAAAGGACCTATCACATTAACAGTAGATTGCCATGCACCCAGTATTACTGCTGCACAGGTTACAACAGCACTGTCCAAGGCCAAGAATGCAGCTTCAATGGGACCTGACAATATCCATGGCTGTGTGCTACATGAACTACAGAGTGAACTGGCACCTCACCTGTGTACCCTGTTCAACCACAGCCTTACCTCAGGCTTTGTCCCTACCAAATGGAACACTGCTACAGTCATCCCTCTCCACAAAGGAGGAGCGACTACAGACTCTGGGAACAATTGTCTCATTAGCTTAATGACTCTGATATGCAAAGCTATGGAATGCATCATCATGGACCTAATAAACAAGGATATGGGGAATCTCCAAACTCTACATACCACACAGTTTGGTTTTGCGAAGGGAAGATCATCCCTGCTCAATTTGGTCAACTTCTTTGAGTCAGTCACCAGAGCTGTGAATGAAGGCAAGGTGGTTCCCACAGTTTACCTTGATCTGGCCAAGGCCTTTGATACCATTCCCCACTCAGGAATCATAGAAAAACTCAGTAAGCTAGGCATCAACCCCTATATCACTAGGTAGTTTGCAAACTGGCTCACAGATAAAACTCACAGTGTGAAAGTAACTGACTCCAAGTCAGACTGACGATCAGTGTCATTGAATAGTAAGAAAAGTAAAGGATTTGGTTCAGATGAAGTGATAAAAGGTATTCAGTTTGGAATACAAGAACTATCTGTTTTGGGAATAATATTCAGATCTATAAAGGTTGTTAAGGAAAAATGGGTAAAAATTTTACAGGAGTTAGGAAAGCCTAGTATTATATGGAATAAATATAGATTATTGTATAGAAATAAAATAAATTTAATAACTTATATATGGATGGGAAGAATAACATACATGGCAAGTAAATATATGATGCCAAGAGTCATAGAAAAACTAATTATTGAATTAATATTTAGATTTATTTGAGGTTGTAGATTAAACCCAGTAAGACGACGAGTGTTATATGTGGATAGGGATGATGGGGATTAGGTTTATTGAACCCTATAGTTTATGTAGCATCCTATAATGTATATTGAATATTAAAATGGACAAATAGAAATTAAAATGATTTCATAACAAAACTGATTAAGGTGAAATATAACAGAGAATGCAATTTAATAAAACTGAATAAGAGAGAAAGAGAATGGAGAAACGAAGATGGGGTTGGGAGGGTGGCCTAATGGTTAAGGTGTTTGCCTTACAAACACAAAGTGCAGGGTTTGAGTCTCACAAGGGATAATTGGCTGAGCTTAAAATGGCTCGCAAGAGCAGTTAGTTTAGTACTAATCCATGAACTACAAAAGAAATAAAAAAGTTATAAATACAAAATAAGAGTATGGAAATTAAATATAGAAAATATGGAAAATAATATGAGTTTACTGTATAAAAATGTAATGATAGAAAATGATTGTGTTAATCCATGGAAACATTTGACAGTAGGAAGAATTAAAGCCATAAAGCAAAGAAATGCTTTGTATATGAAAAATTAGAAATATCAGGATTTTTTATGGAGATTAAACATTAATAGACTGCCAGTAAAATGAAACATGCCTTATAAAGAATAGATGAAAGAGTAATGAGCAATTTAATAAACCCTCCATGATCCTTTAAGACTATGTGCACATTGCCACATGATGAACACACGGTAGCACACCTCGCAATGACGGCAAACCTCGTGGCATGGTAATTAAAGAATAAGCACCGGAACTGTATGCTAATCAACTTATCCAAGATGGAGGAGCTATTCAACGAGCTTTAAAGCAAACTTGTAGACTCAGTGTTAGTTTTCCCTGTTAATTCCAAGACCTATTTGAATACAGTCATGGAAAGGAGTCTACACAGAAAGAATGTTAGGGTCTCCTGTTGCTTTAATTCATGTGTATGTGCAATAGTCTGACGACTATGCTGCTTTAGCAGCTAATAGACCATGGCCAAGAAGGATAAGAGTTTTCAGACCCCTGTTAACTTAACACAATCTCCATGAGGTGGAAATTGTAGAGTGCTACTCAGTAGATAGAGACACACTACAGGAACTCTGCAATTTCTGTAATCCTCGACTCAACCCCAGGGCAAACAGAGGGCAACCAATATCAGTAGAGACAAAGGTATGTGTAGCACTTAGAAGTTTAGCTATAGAAACCTTTCAGAGACCAAAAAGGGACATGCGGGGGGTGTCACAGTCATCTGCATCCAGGATTCTTCATCAATTCCTGAATGCTGTGCTCCAACATGCCAGTGACCACATATATTTTCCTAATAATCCTTTGGAAAAGGCCACAAATATACAAGAATTCAACCCTGTAGCACACTACCCTGAAGTACTGGGTTCCATAGATTGTACACATATAGATGTCAAGGCACCACCCAGGGAAGAGGGAAGGATCTACATAAATAGAAAGGGCTTCCACTCCATTAACTGCCAAGCTAACACTAAGGGAATCATCTTGAATTTGTTTATTGGCAACCCAGGCAATTACCATGACTTAAATATCTGGCACAACTCCCAGCTGTATCAGATGTTTACTAGAGGTGATATCCCACAGGGTCATTTACTGGGGGATTCAGGTTATGCACTGGAACCATAGCTGATAATGCTATTCAGAAATGTATACACACACACACACACACACACACACACACACACACACACACACACACACACACTGAAGAATGTCATAGTATGGCACACACTCAAACCAGAAATATCATAGAGCATGTGCTTGGGCTGCTGAAGTCGTAGTTCTGCTGCCTAGATACATCCAGGGAAGCTCTGCAGTACAATCCACATACATGCATGAAATCTTCACCATCTGTGCCATCTTTCACAGAATCATTCTGAGAAAACAGCTTCAGCTGGATCAACAAGGGGAAAGGCACACATCCTACACACCAGCAATGGCAAGGTCACCACAATCATATGCCGATGAGGAGACAGAGGGGGAACCAGCAGGTGCTATGGCTGTAGGCAGATGTAGGCGTGCTCAATATGCCCTAGCATTGGCTAAGAGGCAACGCATAGCACACTCACTCACCACCTAAGGGACTAAAACATTCATCCTACTCATATACATATAGTAACATTGATTACAGACAATACTTACAACATTTTCCTACCCACGTAATGGCTGTGTACTCCTAGCATCAGACAGACTCAGCCCTAAACTAAAACTGTAGCATCTGCTGGATTTAAAAGGTAAGTGTTGAACCTGGAGTGTTAGAATTGTGTAATAATACATTTGAATGGTATATCCTTGCATGTTGTTACTTGGTAATATAAGTAAGTAAATGGTGGGTGATTTGTACAGCAATGACTTTAACATATGACAGCAGAGATTTATGTGAACACATGTGTGACCTATCAAGTAATGGGCCTCAGGCATCAAAGATTTACACATTCATCCTTTCAAATGTCCAAAGTTTAGCCTCATACTTTTGTACTGGAAAATCATTAAAGAGAGAAGTTAGAAGGTAATGAGACACATTTCCATTTCAGACGTCATAACCCTCAGAAGATTTTTAAAAATATTGATGCAAAAACTGTTTTGATACTATCAGGTGTCTAACTTTGTAAGACCAAAATTTGTCAAAAGTACAATTAGCCAAACAAAATCACAGACATAGATATACTAAGCACTAAATCAGCTATGCAGCCTGATCATCAGACACAATGCTTATGAATTGCTGAATCCAAAAGATAGAAAACAAGGATGTGGCAGAGGTATCATCACTTGCACTCTTTGTGTGTGTGTGGTGGTGGTGGTGGGGGGTAGCAAGGCTAAAAAAAAGGTAAGTGAGTGCATGTGAGTAAGAAAGAGAAACAGGCATACATCTGGATAAAGTAACAAATAGCTACTGAGACAGAATGAATTTTAATTCTCACAAATGAACCATGTAACTGTTGTGTGTGTGAGTCTGCATTGGTCCTCCAGGTGGAATTGGTGTGTGAGTGTCTGCAAGAACACAGCCAAGCTCTGTGCTAGCTCTACATCTTGCTATGTCAGACAGGTGTGAGCCGTGCATCGTAGAAGTGGCAGTTTCTTGTTGCCGTACCTAACCATGAGAACTGGCTCTGCCAGGAGTTGCACTGACATGTCCACACCCATGGTCAGATGCACTACTGCTGTCTCAATGTGACTGATGTCTACTGGATGAGCTCTCCTCACAAGGATGCTCAGGATCATGACCCCATGGTCTGCCACAACTGGATGTGGACACCTCAACCACTGACAGGGCAATGGAAGTAGTGCCACTATAGCAGTGTGACCAGGCATAGCCAAATCAGCTAACATCTGAGGATGTGGCTAACTTATGCCCACGTGCATGCCATCCCCCTCCCAGCAGATGTTCCATCAAAGATACCGCCCATCCCAAAGTGTCATTCATCCAATTCATTGAATCGGCAACACATTGGAAGCAGTCATGCATGTCAGCCTGTTATACATCTACAATCCTAAGCATTTCTCTGGAGGACCTATTGGAACATGTCTGCACCTCCATGATGACCCTAAACATATGTTGAGTGGCACAGAAAAACACACCTGGATTAGGTGAAGAATGGACACCAGACCTCCTCTGAGCACCCTTAACAATCTTACTGCATTGCACCTCACCCACACTTTGGCTATAGCCAGAGTCAACAGGAACTGAAGCCACTGTAACCACACTACCCTAATTGAGTGTTTCACCTTCCACCTGTAGGGCTCCACATCTGAGTGCTCACTGGAAGGGGTTGGTGTAGGCCTACTGGCTGTCTCTGATGGAATTACAGGGTATGGCTAAATGTCAACCTCAGTGTTAGATTCAACTCTTCACCCCCTGACTGTGCCTGTGTTTGGCCACCATCGTCATCAGAGTCTGCAGATACTTAGACATCAGATAGTAAGAAGCCCACACTTCCACTGTCAGGATCACTTATGATAATAAGCAACAGACAAAGGAAATAAATTAATACCTACACTACTGTAGTTCAATATATGCTAAGAAACTGACAGTAGAGCCACTATTACAGACAGTACAACAATATACACAACAGTCCTGACACCCACATCACACATATGGATAAAATAAGTATTTATTTCAGCTGCTCATCAGTACTGAGTTAAAATGTTTGGCTTACCATGTGCAGATAGTTGTAGGCTCCCTATGGAGGATGGTCCTAGAAGAAGTTAAGCAAAACTTAAGTACACCATCATCACAATTAACAGCAACACAAGGGGTCAAAACTTTTTGCTCTTTATATGTCCGCTAATGAATACTTTTAACAAAAATGTGGTTGCCACGTCCACCTCAAGTCCATGTGTAATCAACCACAATGTGTTGTTAACTGTATCAAGCAACAACTATTCCCAGCAAAAAAAAACACCCAAATTATGATAAACAGCATGTAAGTATTGCTGTCATTATTTTACTATATAAGAAGTATTTAACAATTGAGATAGAGAAACCTGCCTGGAAGCTCCTCCTAGGACATACTTGTCCTCGCTCAAACAGCAGTACCAACATCAGTGACATGCTGTTGTTTACTTTACACTGAGCTGTCTGGATCTCTGACAGTGGACAGGAACTCTTTCTTTGGTGTCAGTGGTGGATCTATAGCAGGCCCCCTGGTAGCCGTCCATTCATGGGCCACTGCATCTACTCTCCTCTGGGCAGATGAAATCATGTCAGTGGTACTGTGGTGCACCTAATCATATGTCCTGCTCTGGCCACCTACTGAGTTCACATCAGCTACTATCTGCTGTCAAATTTGCATTCTGCCAGACATATCCCCAGGTCCCCTCTCAAGCAGAAAGGCACTGTGTCACCTAAATGCTTCCACAATGACTCCATTCTCAGGGTCACTGAAAGGGTGTTTGCAGGGATTTTGGATGCCTTGTTGCCATAGTCCTAGGTCACATAAAACACAAAAAAAGCTAATACAAATAAGTGTCACATAAATAAAAGTCCTGCTTAGATATAACAAATAAAAGGTAGCATTTTAATATTACTCACTGGAGAAACAAAAAACAGTTAAGATATTCAACTATAAAAAAGGAATTATGAGGTTGTAACATATTACAATGGCACACAAAGTAAGGTTGGATTCAAAACAAGGAAAGTGACAATAGTAAATTTTGATTTGTGCCAACAGAGTAGTGGAAATGTGCTCCCTTCCCCCAAAAGAAGAAGCAAATGACTTATTTTGCTAACAAAACAATGAACTGCTAAAAGTACTATCAAATAAACTGTCCTATGTCACGCTATGTCGCCCAATTGGTTGCTAAATGGCTTACTGATAGAACCCACACTGTAAAAGTAGCCGACTCCAAATCCAGCTCCAGACAAGTGACAAGTGGAGTACCTCAGGGTTCAGTCCTGGGGCCGCTCTTGTTTTGCATCTACTTCTCTGAAGTACAGGTCAACACTAAGGGACTCTGGCTAACAAAGTTTGCAGATGATTGCAAACTGGGAGCCATTATTGAATCCCCAAATGATGTGGATACTCTACAAAAAAGCCTTGCAGAAACAGATGCTTGGTGCCAGAGCCATGGGCTCAAGCTCAATGCCAAGAAATGTATTGTTATCCCCTTTGGGAAAAAACATGTATCCATGAATTACCATATAGGTGGCAGTACAGTAAACACAGAAAGTGTGATAAGAGACTTAGGGACACAGGTGGACAGTGGTCTCACCTTCGATAACCACATCGCCACAACAGTCAGGAAATCCTTCTATGTGGCACACCTTATCACGAAGGGCTTTTCATCCAGAAAAAAGGAGGTCATTGTCCCACTGTACTCATCCCTCATTAGACCCATTATAGAATACAATGCCCCATTTTGTATGTACCTCTCAAGACATCTGCAACAACTGGAAATGCCTCAGAAATACCTCACTAAAAGAATCACAGGCCTAAAGCAGATGCCCTACGCTGACCGCCTTAAAAAACTCCAGCTATACTCTGTCGCATATCGTCTACTCAGAGGCGATCTCTGCTTAACATACAAGGCCATGTCAAACCCAGAGCTGTTGGACATGCTACACTTAAAGAAATCCCAATCCCTCAGAGCTACACGCTCCAGGGATCTAAACCTTGTCATCACAATAAACAAAACATGCTGGAGGGATAGGTTCCTGACCCAGAGACTCCCCAGACTCTCGAATAGATTGCCCATACATGTCAAGCAGACCTCTTCAAGAGGAATCTTGACGATTGGATGGGAGAAAGGAAATTCACCCCAGGGATCACGTCAGTCACCCTGCTAGACAGGGGTCCAGGAAAGTAAATAATGTGGGAAGAAATAGCCAGGGAAGTGTTATGGCTAGGCTTGTATAGGCCCTAGGGCTGATAGCCTAGTACCAACCTATGAACCTGTGAACCTAAAAGCATGTGTACACATTTACTGCAGAACATTCAATCTTATGCATTTACCAGTCATGTCTACCTGTGGCCAGCACTTCCCTATATACGTTTATGGGCCATCCTGTCTGTATTCTCATCTGTATTTATAAATGATTCATGACTATGTCTGAGAAGCACTTCTTCTGTGGCAAAAATGGAAAATCACCACTGTGGAAGAAAATATTTTATCCCTTATGCATAGATTTGAATCCCACACTGTAAAAATAAATTTTAGCTGTGTATAAAGCCAAACAAACATGTGTCCGGTTATGAAATCTATGCCCCCAATGCATGTCTGTGAAGTCAAATTATCTAACATTTATAACAGCACACACCCCTCAAACTAATGTCATGTCAGATTAACCTTCCAGTTTCAAAAATTGCTTTCCTATTTGTTTGGCACTGTTGCTCTCCACTTAACATTGTGCAAATGTGGTTGGTATCATTGCTTGGTTTGTGCACTACCAGTAAACACAATAAGAATTGGTGGAAAATCATTATTTGCTATTGCACTGCTTTTGAATTAGACATCTGTGGGTTAGGGGGAAGGTGCCCAATTTAGGGTGTAGATGTGGGTTGTTGAGGAGTCCAGAATATTTACTGGACTCCTGGTAAAGTGTCTCAGCCAAAGGCTTCTTCAGAGGGACTATTCTGGCTCACAGTGCAAGTCTGAAGCTAGGAAGAGTCTGGCCAAGGCTTTATCCAGTGAATCTGGCATCCCACACACTGGAGAACAGTCTAGGCACCATGTTAATGACCTAAAAAGCCACACAAGGGATACACTCAACCAGTAACATCCCAGAGAAGTTACAATGGGTCTATTTTAGCTCAATGAAATGTCACTTACCAAAACCCATTTTAATGAGATGAGAAGACAGCACCAACACAACATCTCGAAACATTGACTATTCACTCCAGGTAAGTAACCACTCAGCCATCCTGTTGAACTTTGCTCCTTACCCCCATGCTAGTATGATCTTGGAGTTGGTATATTTAGCTAGGGGGGTGGGGCACAGCCCCGCACATGGGGTGGTGGGTTTGGTTTTCTTCCATTTACGTGTTTGTTTTGGATAACCAAGAAGTTACTTAGCTGGAGTCAACAGTCGGTGGTTTGGGATGTCGGTGTTGTGGTGCTGTCTGTCTTCTCATCTCGGTGAAATGGATTTCGGTAAGTGACATCTTGTTGAGCTAAACATGACCCTTTATAATACATAGAAAGCTAAATATAGGCAAGACTGGTATGCATAATGCTCTTCTTTTTTTTTCTTTTCTTTTCATGGCTAATTCTGAAATAGCTGTGAATAAGCAAGTCCATGCTGATCATCTAAATAGACTGAGAAAAGCACATGGTACATATGCAGCACTACAGAAGTATTATTGTGGCTTGAAACATTAAAGAAAAATGTTTTTATTTTCTATACAGTAGTAGCAAAGTAAGCATGCATATTCTAACTGTAAAAGCTAGCATGCATGCATCAGTCTATAGTGAAAACTAACTTTAGGAGTCAAGTGTAAGACTGCAGTCAGTGGTTTTGGGTTCAACTAACATGAGAAACAACTGTATAATATGACAATTCTTTAATAATATTACATAACTTAAATTCTACACAAGTGGCATAAATTCCCTGCTGCTAACTGTAATCTGTATAATTGGGCCAAGCATATGTGCAACATCTGCACATTTCAATGATTACTTTGAGCAATCTGTAATTATAGTTTGCAGTTGTTAGGAAGTGTACTTAAATGTAAAACTTCAGAAAAAATACTTCCATCTGAAACAAATCACTAAGTGCTTCATAGCACAGAGAGGTATGCCAACCCCAGTGGGTCAGCATACCCCCATTCCACTGGCTCCAGCACCAATGCCCACCACATCTGGAACCTAACCTGGCAGTACTGCTTCTGCTTCCCCTGCACTACTTGCACCCTCAGGTAGCACTACCCAAGCAGATGGTGCTGTGGAACCCTTCAGGACTACTGGCAGAAGTGGGAAGTTCATCACTCATTGGGGATGCCAGGGTTGGTGTGTAGGGTCATGCACAGCACCACTGGTGTACACCTATGCCAGATGGAGATGCTGCTCTCCATCATGGTCTATAGGAAGAAAAGATGTCAGGTACTCCAGCAGCCAGCAGAGAAAAGGGACAGTGATAACAGTCCTGTGGGTGAGGACTAGATTCTCACTTTCCCCATGTTTGATGGGTATGGCCTTCCGATTTCCCCTCCCTCCCTCACCACAATCATCATGTCCCCCAACCTTTTGGTTCCTACCATCCTGTGCCTAGTCTTGTTTGTCCTGTCTGTTTGCATTTGCTTTTTCACCCACCCAACTTTCCTGATCCAGAAATATCAGTGTCACTTACCCAGTATTTGTCTCTTACAGAAGTTAAAAAAAACAGGCACTTGTCCCACAAAAAAAATATCGTCCCATACATAGCTCACCATTTTGCACATGTCTTCTTGACACACTTGATTTGGTCCAATTGGCTATACAACATGAGTGCATTGTTGCCACCCTTCTTTGTGGAGATAACAGTCCAAATCCAGCTAATACTCTGTACATATTTTCATTTTGCACTGTTGAAGGAATGGAAAGCTATGGTTCTTCCCTACCTACCTCCTGCACATTCATATATTGCTTTCCCTTTGTGCTTCCTCCTGCTTGTCCCCATTTCACCACTTTCCTATCTACCCCATTTTAACACCTATAATCTGGTCAATAAATAGAATCACACACAACACATGTAAGTAACAACAACAACAAAAAAATAGGTCCCTTCACTTTTTGGCCTCTATATTTGTGTGGCATTTGGCATCATGCATCAATGCAAAGTGATGTTGAATGGCTCTTCAGTGATGCAGTTACCTCCGCGCAATGCTGCTTTAACATGCTGCGCTATGTCAACACACAGTAACACATGGCTAATGGAGTGTAAAATATACCTTTATTGCATTACCAAAGTATTACATACACCTGGATTTAAACCCTATATTATCTGGGCTCATTTATTTGTAGACCATGTGGCTTTAGCACCAATCATTTGCCTGTGTTGGCCCTCATATAATATGTTAACATCATTGATAGCCTCAATGATTTCACCCAATATGCAATACTCAGCAATCCTGGTAAGCTAAAGGCTCTACACTTCAGTCTGGACTGTCAAGAAACAGATTTCAAACAGTAACGGGCCCAGCACAGATCCTTTGGGTATGCCAGTGGTGACAGCTCTACTGGTAGAGGTTGATTAACTAACTTTCACAGTATATGTTCTGTCGGTGAGCCAGTTGATTAACCATCTAGTGATGTAAGGGTTAATCCCCAGCTTGAAGAGTTTCTTAATGATACCTGACTGGGGTATGTATAAATCCTAGGCCAGATCAAGATAGGCATTATATACTGTCTAACTTCATCAAGACCTATCACACAGAATCACAGACTCAACGAGCTGTGATAACATCACAGATAGCCTATAACATGACTCAGAACATACAGCTGCCTGACATGGTTGGATACACACTTCAACACACCCTCCAGACAGAATATGTTCCTGTAGAAGGGTGTACATCAGTATGCATCCATCTGAGCTGAGAGGGGGCAGCACCTGAAGCATACATGTATAGACATATCCTGACTCTCCTCATCTGTGAGGTAGACCAACCTGTAATCATGAACCTTTTCTAAAATGATATTAGTAATATCCAAGCTGTGTGCAACAGACATGTGTGAGTTGTTAATGCTACATCAATGTCTCTTACATCTGTTAGATGTCCTCAAAGAGGTCATCAAGGGCATGCATGATGACAGCACTATCATCCTGTGGAACTTGACCAGGCCAAAACATTTGACACAAATCCATACTGAGGTATTCATGTCACGCAACAGTGTCAGATGTGGCCATAAACATCTATATCACTAAGGAGATAGATCACTGGCTCACATACGTGGCATCTAAACAAATTGAAATGCGTGATGTAACCTATATCTCAAGTCCAGTGATCAAGTCTATACATCAGATAGGCCCTTTCCTGCCCATTATTTAAGTCATAGACATCAAGAATGACATACACATCCTGTGTCCCAACAACTGTCTGGAGGACTACAGATTGTGGGCAATAATTGAACTCCAATTGTGATATTAGTATAATACAGTCAGTACCAACACACACCAAAGATTGTTGCCACAGTCATGACAATATATGAGATAAAAAAAAAAAAAACATGGTGAGATTTGTTACATTATGAAAACAGATGCACTACCCAGGCACAATGTAGACATTACAGCCTATAAGCAAACCAAGTGGTATGTGACCTGTCCTGTGGATAGATGGGATGTGGAATATGCACCAGCAAGTGTCCATAATAGTGACTACTCTTTTTTATGTAATACAACTACTGAGTATGGGCAGGATATCCACAACAAAGGTCATAATACTTGCATTGGTCACATCCCTAATCACACTGATAACTGAGTACAATGCACCCTTCTTCATTTACCTCCATACACATCTTTCAGTGATATGTAACTGAAGTGTACCACCTTTGCCACAGTGAGCTCTCACAAATCTTATTGGCCATACCTAGGTATTTTTTTACTGCCAGTACCTGGTGTGGAACCTCCATCAAAAGGTTATAACAGATGCATGTGTGATACCTCTTCCGGTGATGCACACAGTACATAAATGACTGTTTGACAACATTGATGGCATGGATTACATTCATGACAGTGTAGATTGTGCTACATATATATATATATATATATATATATATATATAAATATATATATATATATATATATATATATATATATATATATATATATATATATATATATATATATATATATATATATAGTGATGACCCAAAACTTGACCAGTAATCAAGGAGCCTCAATCCTCACCACTGGCAACAGTGGGGGATGTACACTGGGAGGATAACAGGAACACACATAGTATTTCCAGATGCAGCTCTCAGCATCAAGTGCAATTTCCCTTAAGACCACACAAAGACGGGTCTATATTAGTTCATCAACAACTTAGGTTGTTGAATCTGTAATGATCAAAACCTAAGCGTCGAATTTGCAAAATCGTGAATGGCCATTTAAGTGAATTCTTTCCTTGGGAAAGAATTCAGTAGGCCGTCCATGAACAAAATTAACTTTTCAACCTAAATAAAGTGGGGGGCTGTGCCCCCCACACACCCCAACTAAATATACCAACTCTAAGATAACTCCACATTGCCGAAAGGGCAAACCCTGATAACGGCCAAGCGACTTCTTTCCCGAGAAAATAATTCACTTAAATGATCATTTGCGATTTTGCAAGTTCAACGCTTAGGTGTTGATCATTACAGATTCAACAATCTAAGCTGTCGATGAACTAATATAGACCCACAGAGACCACAGTCGTTACAGGCTGTTTTTTCCCTCATTCTCCAAATCTCCAATAAAATTCCCAACTGGCACAGCTATAGAGTTGAGATCTCAGCCAAGATCTGCCATCACCCTCTCTGTCTAACCAGTGCCTTGTGTCCCTGCCCAAGTAGCTGACACACACACACTCTTTGAGGTTTGATTTACACACACACATAACACACACACACACACACACACACACACACACACACACACACACACACACACGCACACACACACCTGGGAGAGGCTGGCACAGGTTTACTAGCTATGCCCCTTCTGCCCAGACTATAGGGTAGTTACCACTGCCACCAGTCAACTCCTTATCAGCTACTTTAAGGCCCTTAGAGTGTCCAATCTTACTGTGTAGTATTAATACTAATACAAATGGTAGTTTAACCAAGAGCAAGGATATTAGGAGTGGCCCACACAGTGTCACCAAATAAATATGCAAGTACCCTAAAAACTTAAATACCTCTAGACAGATCAGCCACAATGAAAGTTTTAACTATACTTAATAATAAATAATAAAAGAACAAGAAAATACTAAATATATATTCACAGTGACATTACAGTTCAAATCAACAGGAAATATTTAAAAGAACATTGCAGGACAGTCTCAAATAAAGAAAAAAAATATGTAAACTAAGCTTTGCTATATTCCTGACTATATCTAAGAGAATTACACTATTCACTAGTAACTTACTTCATCAGGACAAGGCAGATGTGGTGAATGGATCTTCCAGTTGTTGTTGTCAGGTTCAAGACAGAATACAAAATTTGCTGTCTCTCTCTAACACACTCCTTAAATTAATATCTCAAATATTACTTCTGGGATAGCTTGCTGAATTACATAATTTCTTGTTACCTGACTCTATCCCACATGAAATCCCCACTGCTGGAAGCTTGGCCATATTTAGCATCTACCTGTGAAATACATAGACATCAGATCTTTGGCAGATTGCCGGAAGTAATAAAACAATTACATTCCTTCATACTTTCCGAGGTAGTAATTAGTTCACTCTGAAGACAATACTGAAGGCTTCTCAGCACAGACATTATGTCTCCAGCTTAGCCTCTAAAGCAATTTAATTCCAGTTATTTTTCTGAAGTTAACCTCCTGTAATCCAGTTTCCATTGTTCAAACAAATACATTTAAACAGTTACAATAGTGCATGTACATTTCTGTTCTCTTCCAGCAGGGCACCTGTGGTTACATTTTAAGCACAGGCACTTTATAAAATACTTTTCTAACACACATGTCTGTACAGACCAGTTTCAGATACACATGACATACAGTTTTAATACAGTTGCAACACAAGCACCCTATATAAATCATGTTGATATTCACAAATGACATATCATTATTTATAAAACTCCAGATAGTTGTGCTGCAAGTTTCTCCCTTCATCCCACTTCTCCTCCCCCCTCCCGAAGTTTGAGAAACATTGCTTGAGAGGGATGAGCCTATCTGGGAATACATTACCCCATACCCTATCTTGAGGGGTCTATATCAGATAATCGAACTTCCAAAATATCGAACACCATATGTTCGAACTTGAAAGTTAGAAATGTAATATTATCGAAAGCTCAGAACAGCGAATGTTTTCCCTGGGAAAAAAATTGCTGTTCCGAGAAACACACACACAACAAAAGGACACCAAAAACATATTTCTAATGTGGGGGGCTTTGCCCCCACATCCCCTGACATGGGGGGCTGTGCCCCCTACACCCCCCTACTTAAATATACCAACTCCAAGATCGCACCACAGTGGAGGAAATAGCGAAGCCGTGGAACGGCCGACCGATTTCTTGCCCTGGGTAAGAATTCGATGTTCTGCGGCTTCGCTATTGTAAGCACTTGTGGTTTTGTGTTCGATGCAATGCCATTCAGCATTATAAACTTTCACGGTTGTGATATAAACCCTGTCTTGGGAGCCCATCTGCACTGGCATTGCTAAGCCCAATGCGGTGCTGTACTGTCATATCATATGCTTGCAAATCTATGCTCTACCTTAGTAGCTTAGCATTTTGCTGGGTGGCTTGATGTAGCCATGTTAAGAGATTGTGGTCTGTAACTACAGTGAATTTCCTTCCATACAGATGAGGCTGAAGTTTCTGCAGTGCCTACACTAAGACTAGATATTCCTTTTCTACAGCTGCATAGCATTCTTCCCTGGGTTGTAGCCTATGGCTGAGATATACCACTGGGTGCTCTTTACCCTCTGAGAAAACCTGGCTAGGTACAGGTCTATATTATGAGACTGAAAGACCAGAACTGGAAACACCTAAAGAGCAAAAAAAACCCCCGGAACTTTAAGTGCTGTTTGTCAGATTGCGGTACAGTGAAGCTTGGAATATTTGCCCTTTCCTCACTGTGGTGTGATCTCAGAGTTGGAATATATATTTAGCAGGGGGTGTGGGGGTGCAGCCCCCCACAATAGCAAGTTTGAGGTTCCATTTCTTTTGCTCTTTAGGCATTCACAGTTTTTAATTATTCAGTCTTTTAATATAGACCCCTAGGTACAGCCCCCACCTCATGTTTTGAAGCATCCACCAGCACAACAAATTCTTTGTTGTAATCTGGACTGGCTAACACAGGGGGCATCCCAAAGCTCCTTTAATTTCTGGAAAGCCTGCTCACATGCTGGGGTCCAACATTACCTTATTTGGCCTGTTTTTCCTTCTCAGGTCTGTGAGGGGAGCAGCTATGGTACTATAATTGGGGACAAACTTCCTGTAGTACCTGCTGTCCCTAAGGATGTCTTCACCTGTTTTTTGGTAACAGAGGCAGGCCATGATATAATGGCTTACACTTTGGCAGGTTCTGGTCTGATCTTACCCCTCCACACTCTATGTCACAGGTAGGAGATCTCTGCCATACCCACTTGATACTTACTGGGCTTATTGGTCAATCCTGCTCCCTGTAGTCTGCCCAGCACCTCCCTGACATGCTGAATGTGCTTTTGCCAGGAGTACCTGCAGATGGCAATATCATCCAGTTAAGCAAGGGAAAAGTCTCCTGCTCCTGCTAAGATACAATCTACCAGCCTTTGGGAAGTTGCTAGGGCATTTTTCATCCCAAAGGGCATCTTTGTGAACTCATACAAGCTGAAGGGAGTCACAAAGGCTGACCTGTCTCTAGGGTTAGGAGTCAAGGGCACCTGCCATTTGCCCTTGGTAAGATCAATAGTGGCAAGACACTTAGCCCCACACAGCTGCTCCAGGGCTTCATCTGTCCTAGGTATGGGGTAAGCATTTGACTTTGTGTGACTATTTAATTTCCTGTAGTCCACACAGAACCTGGTGCTGCCATCCTTCTTTCATACCCGCACCACTGGGGAGGCCCAATGACTGCTGGACTCCTGGATTACCTCCAGTTCCAGCATTTCCTGTATATCCTCCCTCAGAGTCTGTATGACTCTCTCAGGCATCCTATAAGGGGCCTGCTTAATAGGCCTTTAAGGTCCTGTTTCCACATGATGCCGCACCAGATTTGTACACCCTGGTTTACCAGTGAACATGCCCCCAAACTGCTGTAACACTGCTTAGATTTCTCTAATCTGGGTAGGGGATAGCTGCTGGGACATTGCTACCCCTTCCACTGAGGTCCAGTCCAAGCTTCACTAAGGAGATTAGTCAACGGATCCCCCTCAGACTCCTCCTGCCATCCACTGCAAATACTGAACACAAGGGCTTCTCTATCATGGTAAGGTTTCATGAGCTTAACATGGTGCACTTTGTGCCCCTGCCTCATGCCTAGCAGTTTTACTAAGTAGTTAAAATCACTGACCTTCTAACCACTTTGAAGGGTTCCTCCCAAGCTGCTTGCAGCTTGTTGTGTCTGACAGCAATGGGAACCATAACCTGCTGCCCCAAAACATACTCTCTATCGTAAGCATTCCTGTCATACCAGACCTTTTCCTGCTGTTGGGCTTCTGGCAGGTTCGCCTGGGCCAAGCCCATGAGTTCTCTGAGCCTTGTCCTGAGGTTTAGGACATATGGCACAACAGACTTTTTGTGGGATTCATAATCACCCTCCCACTCATCACGAATCAAATCTAGAAGTCCCCCTCTCCTTATACCCATACAGCAACTTAAATGGTGAAAAACCTGTGAATTCCTGGGGCACCTCTCTGTAAGCAAACAACAGATGGGGCAAATATCTGTCCCACTCTCTCTGAAACTGGTCTGCAAATGCCCATAGTATGGTCTGTAGTGTAGAGTTTAACCTCTCCACCAGACCATTTGTCTGGGGGTGGTAGAGGGTGGTCTTTAGGTGCTTCACCCCACAACTGTCCCACAGAGAAGCTAGCAGGTTGGACTTGAAATTGGCACTCCTGTCAGTCAGTAGTTCTTTTGGGAAACCTACCTGCTGAAAATTTCTAACAAAGCATTGCCACCTTTTCTGCCTCAGTGGAGGACAGATCCACTGTCTCAGTGTATCTGGTAGCATAATCTACTACCATTAAGATAGACTTCTTTCCTGTGGAACTTGAGGTACTCAGAGGCCCCACAATATCTAAAACTAACTTTCGAAATGGCTCCTTTATCACAGGCAAAGACACCAAAGGAGATTTGACCGCGTCTCCTGCCTTGCCTATCATTGGCACTGGTCATAGGTCCTGCAGTATCCTGTTACAGCCCTTGAAATCCCAGGCCAATAAAAGTTTTGCATAATACATCTCTTGGTACACTTTATGCCCGTATGACCTGCAAAGGGGATGTCTTGGGCTATGGCTGGAAGTGCCAGACGGTAGCCTCTGGGCACTACCAACTGCTGTATTACCTCACATTCTAGTCCTCCCTCAGGGGCTCACTCTCTATACAGTAACCCTTTGTCCCAGTATACAGATCCCCCTTTTCCTTGAGAATCAGGTGCCTCCCTGGCTACCTCCTTCAAGCCTCGTAATATAGGGTCTGAGTGCTGACACTGTCTCAACTCTCTCACTTTCTCTCTCTCTCTCTCTTTGTAATCCTTTCCAGTTCCCCTTCCACAGGAAGTCTGGTATCCTCTAACAGCAGTGCCTCACTGTCAGCCTGGGTACTACTACTCACCTCTGTCCTTGTAGTCGCTCTGTCCAAGGGAATATCAGTACCCACCAGCAGCTGTGGCTCACCTTCAGTCTCACTGCTACAGGGTAGTGCCCACTCTGAAGTAACCACCTCACCAGTTATGGCTTCAAATGTGCAGTCTGAGTCCCCCAGGCTACCAGACCCACATGCTTGTCTCCGAACCTGACTGCATGTAACTACATGCACACAAGGTACTGTATTATTAAAATCATTCCCTATCAGGAGATCTGCAGGGATATCTTCAAACACACTGACTTACCTGCTTCCTTTTCCACCATCCCAGTCAAGGTGAACCCTAACCAAAGGTATTTGGAATGGGATCCCTCCTAAAGCTCTGACTGGAGTAGACTGCCAAGTAAGTAGTGATCCTCTTTAAACCATTTCAGGTCTTACAATGGTTAGGTCAGAGGCTGTATCTCTCTTAGCAGTGGCCTTTTTTCCATCTACTAAGATAGGATGTAATCTCTTGTGGTAATTTAGTACCCTTGCTTGCCACTTGCTGGATCCCCTACCTTTTGTTCCCCACATTGCCTCCATGGACATCTATATGCTACATGGCCCCACTGGTTACATTTAAAACATTTAGCCCTTCATCCTGGATATGTACCTGAACTAGTCACTTCCCCTGTTACTGGCAGACTCTGTTGGGGAAGTTTAGCCTGCCCACCATGGGTTCCCTTAGACCCATGTGAAGCACTGAGTTTCCCTTTCCTGTGCAGTGGAGCCCTGCTTGCTAGGTATAGGGCTCTCTCTTTCCCCAAATTATCAGCAGTATTGCATTCCCTATCTGCCAGACAGATTCTCATGGTCTCAGGCAAAGTGTCAAGGGCTTGTTCCCTCACCAAAAGGTCTGCCAGCCCTTCAAAAGTGGTAATCTGGCACCCATTCACCCATCTATGAAAATAAGTGCTTAACTCAGCAATATAGTCACACACAGTTTCATCTGCCTTCCACCTATGATCATGAAACTTTTTTCTGTAAGCTTCAGGTGTTAACTTAAAACTCTAATAAACAATTTTTAACTGTATTATAATTTAAGTAATCAGTATCAGACAATTTAGTTACAGCAGTTACAGCTTTATCATGGAGTAAGGGGGTCAGGAACTGTATCCAGAGTGCTTGGTCAACATGATACTGTTTACAAACCTTTCAAACATATGAATAAACTATTTTACCACCCTGTATAAACTGTGGAAGAAATGTACTGACCTTTATTGCTTCTTGGGGTCAGCTTTTCCCTTCCCCATTACCTCCATGACCCTGGCAAATAGCATTTTTTTTCATGTTGCCTCTGCCTCTCATTTTCTTCCACTTCCAGACATCTCAGTCTCTCTGCTGACTCTATTTCCAAATGTTTGGCCTCCAGTTCAGGTCTCTTTAACTCCAGATGGATTTTTAAGTCCTCTGAGGAAAAGTTGAACTGTCCATTTTCTGAGTTGTACATCCCTAAGGTCAGTCTGCTTGTCTTCTGGTTGCTAATCTGTGATGCAGCTGTGATAAGGCTGCAATCGTTTCTGCTTTAGTCAGGCTGGCATGTACTGATCCTTTGTCTTCGCACATGTCCGCCAACTGGCACCTTGCAAGCTTGCCATACTCCTCTGCTGACATCCTCGTCTGCTTTCCCTGACAATCTAAGCTAACACAAAATAAATAGAACTATTGTGATATAAAACTCTGAATGTGCACTGTGTGGCTGCTTGAGAATACAAACACCTTCTTTAGTGACCAGTGTTTACAGGCTATATGAGTTCAGTATCCACTCCACTGAATCCCAATATGTGATTTGGTGATCCGACCACTAATAACCAATAATGTGACAACCATTCACTGGACAAGTAATCAAGGAGCCTCAATCCTCATCACTAGCAACAGTAGGGGATGTCCACTGGGAGGATAACAGGTACACAGACAGTATTTCCAGAGGCATCTCTCTGCATCAAGTACAATTTCCCTTAAGAGCACACAGAGACCACATTCAGGTTGGGGCTGGTTCCTCCCTCTTTGCTCAGATCCCCAGTAAAACTCTCCACTGGCACAGCTATAGAGTTGAGATCTCAACTGAGTGACCAAGCCAAGACCTGCAAGCACCCTTTCTGTCCAACCAGTGCTTTGATTCCCTGCCCAGGTAACTGGCATACACACTCTTTGAGGTTTGATTTATACACACACACACACCTGGGAGAGGCTGACACAGGTTTACTAGCTGTACCCCATTCTGCCCAGACTATAAGATAGTTACCAATGCCACCAGTCAACTTCTTATCAGCTACTTTAAGGCCCTTAACAAAGGGTATAAAATCTTACTGTGTAGTATTAATATTAATACAAATGGTAGTTTGACCAAGAGCAAGGCTATTAGGAGTGGCCCACAATGTGTCATCAAATACATATGCAGGTACTCTTAAAACTTAAATATCTCTAGACAGATCAGCCACGATGAAATGTTTAAATATATTTAATAAATAAAAGAACAAGAAAATACTAAATATATATTTGCAGTGACATCAGAGTTCAAAACCACAGGAAATATTTAAAACAACATTGCAGGACAGTCTCAAATAAAGAAAGAAAAATATCTAAACTAAGCTTTGCTATATTCCTGACTATAGCTAAAAGAATTATGCTATTCCCTAGTAACTTACATCAGAACAAAGCAGATGTGGTGACTGAATCTTCTAGTTGTTGCCAGGACCAAGACAGAATACAGACTGCACTGTCTCTCTAAGTGCTTCCTCAAATTAATGTTTCATAGCTTGCAGAATGACACCATTTATTGTCATCTGACTCTATCCCAGGTGAAACCCCCACTGCTGGGAGCTTGGCAGTATTTAGCATCTACCCTTGAAAATGCATACTGTAGACTTCAAATCTTTGGCAGATGCTGGAAGTCATAAAACAATTGCATTCTTTCATACTTTCAGAGGTAGCATTAGTTCACTCCAGAGACAATACAGAAAGCTTCTCAGCATAGACATTATGATTCCAGCCTAGCATATAAAGTAATTTAATTTCATCTATTTTTCTGAAGTTAACCTCCTATATTCCAGTTTCCTCTATTAAAACATATACATTTAAACAGTTACAACAGGTTATGTACATTTTTGCTCTCTTCCAGCAGGCCACACTATGGTTAAATTTTAAGTACAAGCACTTTATAAAATACCTTTCTAACACACATATATGTACAGACCAGTCTGATATACACATGACATACAGTTCTAATACAGTTGTAACAGAAGCATCCTACATAAATCATGTTGATATTCACAAATGACATATAATTATTTACAAAATTCCAGATAACTGTGTTTGCAGTATCTCCTTTGTATATATATATATATATATATATATATATATATATATATATATATATCATGCACACCAGTCAACTAGCCTGTATTGATCATACTATTACAAATATTAAACCATCATGCACCCCCCAGAACTATAAGAATACAAGCAAAGTATGCCTCCTGGCTAACTAAGTTTACTAAATCTATTGTCAAAGACAGGGACAAAACATGGATAAAATTTCACAAAAACAAAACCCAATCAACATAACAAAACTACTTAGAACTTCATAATAAAGCCAAGAAATGCATTAAACTAGAAAAAATAAACTACCACCAAAACCTCCAGAAAAAAAATGCTCACAATCCACAAAAATTCTGGGCTGCAATAAATTCTATTCTGCAACCAGGGAAATCTACTACCCCTATGCCCACAACAGTAAACAACCATGATAACACTCCCACACAGTTCAATAAATATTTTACCGAAACAATTCAGGCCCTTGCAATTAGCCAAAATAATACTAGTTACCCCGCCCTAGCATCCACACAAAATAGCACAAGCACACAAGATAATATCTCTCGCTTTAGCTTGCACCCTTTATCAATCAAATCCATCCTAAAACTTCTCCATAAACTTAATCCAACCACCCTGGCCACCGATAATTTATTTATTTACATTTGTTTACCGGGAAATTCCGACTGGATGCAGGTCCTTTTTCAGCAGATGCCTAAGGAGAAAAGCTCCACATCATGTACATGATAGATGCAGAGTTGCAGCAATAGTAAAGAACATTACAGGTTGTTGGCTTTAATACAATAACAAGATATTGATTATCAACAGTATATACAGAAAACGTTGCAAGTTAAGATAGTTTATTGTCATTTATAATATTAGTAACAAAGTTGTCAGACAAGATGTTAAAGTATGTAAAGACAACTAGTTATTTCTGACTGTGGTTAGTAGTGGTGGTAGTATAGTTTGGTTAAGATAAATATATAAATAAATGATACCACAATACCAACAAAAAATAATTGTCTCCAGCAATTGGCTTAGTTTCTGGTGTCATTCCAAGGGGTTCCAGTATCTGTCTGCCTAGGATGACATGGCTGACAGGCTTTGATGCTTTGCCGGAGATGGCCTTAACCTGTCACTACTGGTATTCCAGACCCTGGCCAAGGCTCTTGCCTTCTCTATTGTACCTTTTTTGGCAATGTCCAATAGACACATTTTCTAACATAAAAAATGTCAAAATGCAAATTGAAGGTCATACTGCTTAATGCTAGGAGCCTTAATCTGAAAATGCACTCAATGGAGGCTCTCCTTGCACTGGAAGATGCCGATGTCTGTGCGGTCATGGAAACTTGGTTCAGGGCTATAGAGAGCACCTGTGCCTTACCAGGCTTTACCTCATTCCACACATTCCAATCCCAAAATGAGGTCAGGAAGACTAAGGGTGGTGTAGTCTCTAGCTTCATTAAGGACAGGCACACCTACTGACTGAAACTGTTGTCCAAGGGTAGAAAGGAACAAGTTTCAGATTGGAAAAACTCTCTCCTAAGCCTCAACAAGCAAATTAGATCACTAGTGAAAACCACCAAAGCCAATTACAAATCAAAACTAGCCTCCAAAACAAATAGAAAACACAAAGCCTTCTTCAGTTACATCAAGAACCTCCCTGAATTCTCCAGATAGCTGCAGAGATGATAGCCTATTCTGTGGCTATTCTCATTAATAGATTTATATCAGACTGTAAAGTACCTACTATATGGAAACCTCCTATATAATACCACTACACAAGAGAGGCAACTCCCTAGAACTCAATAACTGCTGTCCAATTGTTATTCTATTACCCTTATCAAAAATACTAGAAAGAGTTGTTCACACTCAACTAATGGACTACCTTCTAAAAAACAATCTGCTGTCTAAATATCAGCATGGTTTTAGACTCTTCCACAGCACCACTACAGCATTAATGTCCTTTACTGACACAGTTAATCACCACAGAAACAAGGGTCAACTAGTATCTACCATATTTTTAGATCTATCTAAAGCTTTCGATATGGTCAACCACAATAAACTTCTTAATACACTATCCACCCTAAACATCAGCACCTCGTCTATTTCATGGTTTAAAAGCTACCTATCAGGAAGCCAAGAAGCAGTAAAATGTCAGAACCAGCTATCCTCTCTATTGCCAGTATCCTTAGGGGTCCCTCAAGGCTCCATCCTAGGCCCATTACTCTTCTCTCTATTTACCAATCAGCTCTCATCCCCCACACCCAATGCCTCAGTAGTACAATATGCAGATGACACCACCCTCATATGTGCTGCCCCCACATTAGATGACTTTCATTCCCTAACCCAAAACTGCTTTTCATTAGTTGAGACCTGCTTCACTAACTCCCAGCTTATTCTTAACCCAAATAAAACAAGATTACTTCTTTTCAGCCCATGTAGATCCCTCCCAAGTGACAAGTCTATCATTATGTCCAATAACAAAGCCGTGATCACCCCAACCACCCACACTAAACTGTTAGGTGTTGAAATAGACAGCAACCTAAGATTTGACATTCACATTGTTCAAACTATCAAGAAAGTTCACAAAAATTAGGACTGCTCTATCAGAACAAGCAGTTTCTCACTAAACACTCTAAAGCCACAATAGCTAGGACACATCTGTTATCTACCCTCTTCTATGGATCCCCAGTTCTAACTAATCCTCACAAAGCAGACCTAAACAAGCTAGAATCTTGTTATAACAAGATTGCTAGGTTTGCTATTGAGTCATCATATATGACTGACCATTGTTTATCTCTCAAACATCTAAATTGGCTGGAGCTTTCTCAGTTACTGCAACTCAATCAATTAGTACTAATGCACAAATCATACTACTACCCTGATAAAACTCCAGCACTCCAGAATCTAATACTATCTTATACTACAACAAGAACATTGAGATCTAGTACCCAAAACCTTCTAGATGTCATTAAATATAATAATGATGCTGGGAAATCTCTTTGGCTACTCTCTTTCTAAAGCTTGGAATATCCTACCTAATCACTTAACATCCAATATCCTCAAAACACACTACATGAACAACTTGTTATGCGCCTGTGATTTTCCCAGGGTAAACACTGACTTAACAATCTATTTTCCATCTTAATCCAATAATCCTCTTAAAAACTCCTGCAATATCAACAGAACTAAGCCTTCTGCAGGCTTGAACTCACCCAAGAATCTCTACCTTATCTTGCCCCCTCTAGTCATTATGCTCACTAATAATTTCCTTTTCTATTTTCACTAGTAATTTCCTTTTCTATTTTCAAATTCATAGTGCTCAGTACTCTGCTATGCTGCTTCACCCTTTTACTTAGTAACAACCTGCCATACTGCAACCATGAGTGAAGCCTATAATAATCCAATGTAAAGTATTGACATGAAGGATTCCTCTTCTAAGTGTGATTACTGTAGTAATCCCATCAAAATTACACTTATGAACATATATCTTTTTACTAAGTATTGCATGTTAATATAAGTTTTGTGATTCTTCTTAACTGATATATGGCATCCAGAACTGTTAACTAAGTGCCACTTGATATTCATGGATTATGTTTTTGCTTGTTTCTGCCTGATTGATCTATGTATGTAATCTGAAGCTTTTCTCCCCAGGCCTCTGCTGAAAATGGACCTGTGTTCAGATGGATTTTCCTCGTAAACAAATGTAAAATAAAAAAAAGCAATAAATAAATAATGTCACATACATGTATAGCAGTGACCCTCCTAACAACTCCAGCAGATGTTCAGTGTCGTTATGCTGTGCTTGATTAGTCTCATAGATTGCTGACATGTCATAATAGTTGTACAAGTGTGTTTGTGCAGAACAATCTATGATAACTCAGAATCACATATGTTATGTCAGAAACATGGGATTACTGGTGGTTGTCTATGATTATGCATGCTTCTGTTTACTGTTGTCCATGAGCCTGTAACTGTGTCCCACTTGTTGGAGAATTCTGCTGACATTACAGTCATATTCAGGCAAATCAATTTCACAGCTTCACAGTTTGCACCAAACTCCAATTGTTTATAACATCCACAACAGTGGTCCTCTTCATGTTTCATGTCAGGATTCATATATCACAAAGACATTTTCTCCATTGTTATGTCACCTTGTCTGACAGTCACATAATATACATTTTCACTGTGCAGTCTGTACTGTACCATGTCAATATGTGATTAGGGTTCCTGCTTCAACTGTCTTCTATTTACATGCCATATCTACTGTGCTTTATGATGTTTCACCTGATCTATTTCCCTGTGTTCATTCCTACAATTTAACTGTGTATCCCTATTCAATACACACACTTCACTTTTATTTTAAGTCCATGTACCCTTACATATCATTTACACAACTTTTGTACAGAATGCCTGGAATGGGATTCCTCAATACTCTGCACTGTATACACTGTCCTGTAATGTGTTTGGACAATATAAATTGGTATATGATAAACCCTTGTAACTACTATGGCATTCCACTCAATCCCAATAACCTAGTTTGCTTTAAGGTAAACAGGTTTGCTATCTATGTTGCTTTACGTGGTTTCCTGGTGGCATTACCATTGCTAGCTATGAGACCACACTTGTTTATTTTTAAACACAGTGTATGCCATGAATATGTAATCACGGCTACTGTTCAGCACGCAAACACGTAAACTCCATGTAGGCTTTGCTCAAGCCTATACTGATTTTATTGAATCCTACAGTATATCTTTTTGTAATGAATTAGTAGTTTACAGATAATGTATTTTTGAGATGTAAAAGAGTTAAAAAATTATGTCAAAAGTTAATAGAAAAGAAAATCTTGAATGAGTTTCAAGAATATCAACAACTGAATGTAGATATGGTTGAATGTGGATTTTTATGAAGGTTTAAATAAGGATTATGTTACAAAATTAGATAAAAAATGTTTTGCATTACCTGGGTTATTTGGAATGAAAGACTGAATTAAATTATGCTTAATGGTAAGTGGGTAAGTGGGTCATGCCAAATATATTAAGGAAAATTAAGTGATTGTTATGGAAAAAGGAGTGGGGTCTATACGTATATGATATGAGAATTTTGTAGGAATGGATTCCTAACTTTTATGTAAATATGTTAATATATTAATTCGTATATATTTGTAAATTCAGCTACACTGGTTCCCCTCAGCAAAAGTTTCATCTTGTGGCTTGGCCAACTTCCAATAAACCCAAGGCTGTCTCGTTGCCCTGCACTGTGAGGCCCTGCATCGATGGAACACTAAAGGCTTTCAGCTACACTAGTGAATCCCCAGTAGTGCGCTCGCATTCCCCTCAGCAAAAGTTTCATCTTGTATCTTGGCCAGCCTCCAATCAACCCAAGACTGTCTCATTGCCCTGCACTGTGAGACCCTGCATTGGTGGAACACTAAAGTGCTTTCAGCTACACTAGTTCCCCTCAGCAAAAGTTTCATCCTGTGTCTTGGCCAACCTTCAATCAACCCAAGGGTGTCTTGTTGCCCTGCATTGTGAGACCCTGCATTGGTGGAACACTAAAGTGCTTTAAGCTACACTAGTTTCCCTCAGCAAAAGTTTCATCCTGTGCCTTGGCCATCCTCCAATCAACCCAAGGCTGTCTCTTTGCCCTGCACTGTGAGACCCTGCGTAGGTGGAACACTATAGTACTTTCAGCTACACTAGTGTATGTTAGAGTTGTATTTAATCTGTCCTCTAAACTGAAGACTCTTTCCCTTCACTGTATGCATGCACACTACTACCCCCCCCCCCCATTGTTCTCTTCCTATTGTACTCCTAGGTCAATTACCTAAAACTACTTTCTCTTGGAAAAAGCTTACCTATATACCTGCAGCCCATACTTCAATTGCTTTTCCCAGTAGAAGTGGTGGCCCTTTTCACCACACTGTACTAGATTAGTAGCATAAGATTTGTAGTTATTAGGAAGATACTGCAGTACACTGACCTGGAATTGACTTAGCTTGGTTTTCTTGTTTTCTTTTTAGCAGCTGGCTTAGTCCAATTTTTCTGACTCACAACCTTATATTACTTTGTGTCTGCCCCCCCACCCACCTTGAACCTGCACACCTCCCTCCCACTCCTACTTAATTACAGAGTTATCAAAAAACCAGATGTAGAAAGGCACCATATTTTGACTTAGCCCTTCTACCTTGCTTCATAGGAATTCCCAGTAGTGTGCTCGTATGTAACTACTAACTGGTATTGTTTTTCTTTTGTGATTCTTATTGCTATTTTTGTAAAGTTCATCCTAAGGGGATCCTACAGTGCTTCTGTAATCACTCTGCCTCCCCAAGATCTAACTTTAAACGTGTATGTACCCTATTGTAAACTAAATGTCTTAGTGGTAACTTGCTGTGGCTATGGTGTGCAGTGTCCTGGGTTTGAGACTTGCAAGGGCTGATTATTTTAAGGGGTGGGAGGTTAGCATAATGGTTAAATGTTTACCTTACAGACATAAGGAGTAGGGTTTGAGTCTCACATCGGGTAATTGGCTAGGCTTAAAATGGCCCATAAGGGCATTTAGCCTAGTGCTTATGTAGCAACCTATCAACCTATCAACTGTTGTATATTAACACTGCATGCATTCGCTAGCAGTCTACCATGGATTTTATCTCCCTTTACTCTGCTAGGCTCTTTCCCCCTCCTCTGAGTGCTCATAGCTTACCATTGTAATTACTCAGTTCAATCTTATCTATCTTTTAATACAAGCCAGAAGTACTGTAACTGCTCTATTGCTTTACCACTGCCCTGTTTTAGCCCTATTAATACGTACTATATTTTACTAAACTGCTACTGTCCTGTTTTCAGCTCCTATCCCCGTCAACCCTCTGCATCCTTCTAATTTCACACACAGTGCCTTATGTCAGTGCCTCCTTACCTCTGAGCTAGTTCTCAGGTTCACTGATAACTTCTCACTGGCTTTCTTCCTTCTCCTTGGCTCTATCCACTCCGTTCGCCCTGTGGGCTCACTCCGCTCCACTACCCTGCCTCCAATTTCCACCCACCCCCACTAATCCTACTTTTATTTCAACCACTCCTTACCCCCTTAAGACAACTATCCAGTCAAAACCTTCCCCTCTTTACCCCTCCTCCTTCCACCCACAGTCAACCATCCAAACAAAGCCTTCCCCTCTTTACCCCTCCTCCTTTCACCCAGAATAATTAAACACATTGCTAATGAAATGCATTACTCTTTCACTAACCCCTCTCACACAACAGCTCTTTTATCCAACTACAAATCCGCCCATATTAAACTACCTTTTTCTAACCATGCTTTCCTTACTGTTCCCAACACTCCAAACCCCCATCTCCCTTCTACTACTCCTAACAACTTTATACCATGCCAGCTCCTATACCTCCAATCAGCTTCCACGCTCTACTCCTTACCATACTCCCACACAACACCATCTCTTCCCTCACACAAATAATTGTTTCTTTTCCATTTCCTCCTCTCTGTTTCAGCTGAACCCTCTGCACCTTTTTAATCCTAAAATTATTTCCACTATTGCTAAGACACTTACTCATAAACAAATACTAAACCATCCAGAATACCCTAAATCCAAAACAAAACACACTAAAATAACTTCCTTCAATAACCTTGTCTTAGCTGTAGATATTCACCCCAGCCCGGACCTAACCCACCCACAAATAACAATTACCCTCCCCCTTCCTCTAACCTTTCATCCCCCTACAATACTCTCAATGCTCAGAGTGTCAACAACAAAGCACATCAGATTCAAGCATGGCTAAGTCATAACCAACCTGACATTGTAGCCATCTCTGAAACTTGGCTCAAACCTCACTTCTCTGACTCTGAAATCCTACCCTCTGGATTTCACACTCTTAGATGTGACCGCCTACTTACCCTAATTCCCCTACCAAACCCCATTCCTAAATTCGCCAATGCAGAACTAACAGTCAGTCTATTAAAAATGAATAATTACAAAAGCCTCTGTATCATCTCCCTTTATATCTCACCCTGAAATAATGTTTCAACCCTTGAAGACATATTCCAATGGGCCTCAGCTGAAATTAACCTTGAAACGTACATACTAGGTGATGTAAACATCGACTAGAATAAAATCAACAGTCCCATACCCTCCCTGTCCATTAACCTTAACTTTACTCAAGCAATCCACCCATCACCAGACCCAATAAAACAAATCCCCCAGGATCAGCTCTTGACTGGATCTTAGTTACCCATCCAAATAAAATTACCAACTCTGGCACCATTCTTGATGCTATTAGTGACCACCTCCCAGCTTTCATTTACCATGAAACCACCTCCCATCCACACCAACATCAATGTATTCAGACCCGAAACCTTAGTACATTTGACCCCAGAACCTTCTCTAACTATCTCAAACAAATTAATTGGAACATTCTAAAACCATACCACTTGATAAAGCCATAAACCTCTTTAATTCTGCTTTCCTAGATGCTCTACATTCCCTAGCTCCACCAAGGAAAAAAAGAATAAAAACCATAACTGCCCCTTGGCTAACCAAAGAAACAAAGTAAATTATGCATCAAAGAGACAAATCCTGGAAGCTTTACCAAAAGAATAAACTTCCCGAAACCCATCTCCAATATACACAGCTCTATAACTTTGCAAAAAAACAAATCTTCAAAGACAAAAAAATTCTACTACACTAAGGTCCAGTCCAGCCATCCCCAAAACCCTAGGGTTTTTTGGAACTCCATAAACTTACTCCTCAACCCAGGCTCCAAAAATAACCCCGGTCCGGACCCAAGCAAATCTGTCCTCGAATTAGCCTCACTATTCAATTCTTTCTTTATAGAGTCAATATCTGACCTAACGAAAACTTTTCCCAACAATGACTCATCTCTCCTACATTCCACCTCATCTAAGTTCCCAAATAATTTCTCTCCTATGTTTGAGCTTAAACCTTTCTCCACTAACTTTAAGATTTCTATTCAAACTTAAACACTGCTCCAATGCAGCTGCCAACATCCCCTCTTCCTTTCTCAAGTCTGCTGCTGATGCTATAGCTCTCCCAATTAGTATCCTAATTAACAGATCCATAAAGGAATCCTATGTCCCTAAAGTCTAGCATTCCGCCTTTATTCTACCACTCCACAAGGGAGGCAAAAACACTAACATTTCAAACATCCGCCCTATAGCTTTTCTCTCTCCAATCTCCAAAATCCCAGAAAAATGCATCCACCTCCAACTTACACCTTTTCTGACTAAAAAACAACTTCTTACCCCTACCCAACATGGCTTTTGACCAGGACATAGCACCATTACAGCTCTACTGTCATTCTTAGAAACTGTCAATCAAGCTCGAGATTCTGGGAACTTAGCATCCACAGTGCTCCTAGATCAATACTGTTTCCAATAAGCACCTTCTAAGTCACCTTTCAAACCTAAATCTCTCCCAAAACACTCTTTCCTGGTTCTCAAGCTATCTGTCAGATAGATCTCAGGCTGTGAAATGGAAAAAATGCACCTCACCTTTCTTACCCACCCCTACTAGAGTGCCACAGGGGTCCATCCTCGGACTAATGCTGCTTAATATCTTTATCAATAACTTTCACTCTGCTATTCCTAATGCCAAAGTCATCCAGTATGCAGATGACTTTACACTTGTCTACTCTGCTTCTAACCTCCCTGAACTCCTATCTAAAACTCAGACTACCTTCTCAACTACTGAGATATGGATGCACCAAAATCTTTTTCTCATTGCTAACAAATCTAAAATACTACTATTCACACCCTCAAAAATCTTTCTCTTTTGATAAAAATTCTTTCTAAGTCCTTAGCCAAAGCAACTCTCCGATCGAACTTGTTCCCTTTGTCAAACTACTCAGTGTAACTATAGAGAAACACCTCAAGTTCGACATCCATATTCAGCAAAATATAAAGAAAACCCACCACAAACTAGGTATGCTATACAGGAACAACCACTTCCTCTCTATTTCTACCAGGCATACTCTGGTCTCCGCTTACCTCCTTCCCTCCCTTCTGTATGGCACCCCGCTACTAACTAACCTATCCTCTTCCATAACTTCCAAACTTGTAAACTGTTATAACAAAATTTCTAAATTTGCCACCAAAGACAAACATTTCACTCATCACTGTGTTACCCTCCAATCCCTCAACTGGTTAGAATTCACAAATTACCTGGACTTCCTCCAGCTCACTACAGCACATAGACTAATATTTAATCCAACCAAATGCCCCACTCTAACTAACATCCTTCCCCATACACCCCAAATTGAAGTCTCAGATCTGAACACCAAAACTTAATTACTGTCCACAAACCTAAACGTCCTGCTGGACAACTTCTCCTCTCCTTCTCCTTAGGTAAGAAATGGAACTCTCTCCCTTCCACACTAAGGACCATGTCGAACACAAGCAACTTCAAAACTCAGTTTTACACCTACCTCTCCTCCAAATGGAAATGTAACTGCATTCTTCCTACCTAGAACTCTTTAACAAAAACCCCTGTGAGGGTATCCTCCCGAGTTCCTAAGCACATTATTGCTGGCTATAACCTTCTATAGCTAATTACCATACAATCTGTCACACTCTGTACATATTGTAAATAGCTTTTGACTTTTGACTTTAACTGTGTGAATTTGTTCAAATGTATCTGCACACTATTTTTCCACTATGGGCAATATTGCTCACGATTTGTATTATTTGATATGTATTTGTATTTGTACTTTTATTTTTATTGGACTGCTATCTTTACTGTAATCTGTTTCTTGGAGCTTTTCTCCCTGGGCCTCCACTGAAAACAGGCTCTCTGGGCCCAGTGGACTTCCCTGGTAATCAAACTGGAAATAAATAAAAGAAATAAATAATAAATAAAGGACCCTACTGTTTCCAAGCACTAGGTGGCATGAGAGGGTTGTCACTAGTGCTTGGAGAATTCCTAGATGGGGGAATGAGTTAACTTTGCTGCCAAAGAAATCTTGAAGGGAGAATAATAGCAAGATGAAATCCTAGTTACAGAGTTGGAGAGGTCTGGATGTAGACATATTGGAGAACTTAAGAAATGAAGGAGAACCAAATGAATGAGAGGAGGCGAGGTGCAGTGACATGACGGATCAAGTGCTGCAAGTGCAGTCTGATAGCTTGGCATTGTGATAGAGAAGCAGATTACAGAGGTTAAAAGTACAGAGGCATGTCTGGCTGATAGAGTAATCAGTTTTAAGAATATGCATCGGCAAAAGTGTATTATGGATGACAGAAATGAAATAAAGAAAAAAAAAACAGATGCATGGAACAAGAAACAGTGTACAACATGAAGATGCATTTATCAACAGCAGAATGGCAACAACTTCAGAAAAAAAATACTTTAAAAGATACTAGGGATGCATTAATGTCTACACAAAGTATATATTAAGTGCACATTGTTCTGAGTTAACAGACAACACAAGCATACTCACATGTTCTTCCTCCTTATTTTAGTTTTCCAACTGATTTTCTTTCAGTCTCAAATATTGAGAGGGTATTCATAAAGTTTACCACACATTGTAGACTACATGTCACTTAGTTTAATCTTCTGAGTGACTAGAAAGTGCAAAAAAATGTGGTAGGGATGTTCTTGAAAACAGACCATGCACACTTAGTGTGCACTTACTGTTTGATACCAGGACAGACCTTATGCATAGGACAGCTAGGGCTTAGTGCTTCTAGGGGCTGGCTTTCCATAGTTACTTACTTTTATTTATTTATTTATTTATTAGTATATTGTTTCTTTGCTCTAGAAAATAAAGAAAGCACTCCTGAATGAAAATACACCCACAGCACAGAGGACACTGCTTCAGTTATCTTGACAGTCATGTCAGATCACATTAAGCTCAAACGTTTTGAGGTCATGGAGGCGAGACTTCACAACATATATATTTAGGCACTAAGCCACCTGAAGGAATTTTTTTTTTATAACAAGGATTAATGCCTGGATTTACTAACTGATTGCAATGGCAAGCCGTTTACCAGCAAACAAAATAAAATAAAATAAAAAAACAGTTCAGAGGTCAAAAGTATGAAACAAAGTCATGGACATTTCTGCTGAATTCTGGCTAGACTTGAGAAGAATGGTGCAGTGAGATAAGTGTTATTACTATTTTTACAATAATGCTGGTAGGGATAAAAAAGAGGCACATTTTGACAGTATTTCTGGCTTTGTGATTTGTATGGACAGTTGAGATGAGAGGAATGGTGCAGTAAGATAAAAGTGCTATTACTACATTACAATGACACTGGAAATGATCAACCAGATATTTTTGGCAATATTTCTCTGGCTTTGTAATTTGTGTGCAGCAACTTGGAATGGAATAGTTTAATGTGTGGCAGCTTAGGAAGATATGGTTAACAGGCCATATTTCTTTGCCAAGAATGGTCTGCACCTTTCCCCTTTAGGCTTTTGAATACTCGCTAAAACATTATCCATCCCTAGTGCCTTTTTTAGGCAATGTCAACTTGACAAATCTACCAACAGAGCAAAATCAACTCAGCTGAACCTCAAGGTGTTGCTGCTCAATGTCAGGAACCAAAATAAAAAAAATTACACTCTCTCCAAACCATCCTTATACCTGAGAATACAGACATCTGTGCAGGTTACCAAGACATGGCTTAAAGAGGCACAGAGTACCTGATAGTTCAAGGTTTCAGTGATTTCCACACTTTTAGACCAGTAGCTTAAAGAGGCACAGAGTACCTGATAGTTCAAGGTTTCAGTGATTTCCACACTTTTAGACCAGTAGCTGCACAGACAAGGCCTAAAGGTGGAGCTGTCTAAATATTCATAAATAACAGGTATACCTCTAGGATAGTCATACAGGATGACATGCTGGAACCCCTGCACATCCAGATCACCATAGACAAAATCCCATAGCACATCCTAACCAGCTATAGGTCATTCACCATGTGTCAAGAAACTCACAATGCATACTTGGACACTTACCATTCAACCTATCACCCTACTCATGGGAGACTTTAATTACCCCTCTATAGACTGGGAATCCTACATGGCCTGAAATCTACAGGCAGAAGAAATTCATGGACTTCATAAATACAAACACCCTTGACCAAACACTGAATCCACCCACTACAGGCTTCAACATACTGCATCTTGTGCTCACAAGTATGGAAGAATGCTGCACCTCCTCAATGTCTTGTCCTCCATGGTAAGGTCCAACCATAAAGCTGTCTCTTTCAAAATCAAGCTCATCTCCATAAAAAACATTAACAGTCAGGGACTATTCCAAGGCAAATTATCATTTATTAAGAGATGGCTTGTCAAATTCAGTGGCCCTCCAAACATTGAGAACACAGCATCCTATGCCGAGTTGCTGTCAGAAACTCTGCACAACCATGTCATTGGTTGCATAGAAGCTGATGTACCCTATAGAAGTAAGTTCAGGACTAGGCCCAGAAACAAGCTGCCCTAGTGGCAAAAATCAGGAAGGGTTATTTCTATAAAGAAAAAACAAAACTCTCTCATCAAACTAAATAGGCAACGAAGATGGCTAATTAGGACAAACCTTTCAAGTGAAAGATAACCATAAGGCCATCTTTAGCAATGTCAGAGACCTCAAGGGCAGCACATAGCAAATTGCTGAACCAGTGACTAATCGTGCCACATTCCCCAAGGCTGACAATATAGCAAACCCGTGAGCAGACAAATTCAGTTCTGACATTAACCCTTTCTCTCATCCACAACCATCCCTCAAGAAATACCCTCAAACATAACCTCTCCAACTATAACTAGGGAGCATGTACTCGCTGCTCTCACTAAAGCAAGAACACAGCCTTAGTGGGATGACTCCTCAGCAGTCTAAAATACAGCTTATCAGGATTCCTGGAGTCAAAATTTAACTATAGTCTTAAAACAGGCTTTGTCACAAGAATGGAGGACCAAGACAGTCATCCTCCTTCATAAGGGATGACCTTCAACACATCCTGGAAACTACAAACTCATTAGTCTCTTTAGTCTTATTTGCAAAGCCATGGATATAATGATCATGGAAGTTATCAACAAGGACATAGGAAACCTCCAGATACTTGATCCATCCCAATTTGGCTTTGTCAAAGGGAAGTCATGCTTACTGACTCTGGTGGACTTCTTTGAAAAGGATACTAAGGCAATGGATGAGGGAAAAAGGTACATACTGCCTACCTATATCTGGTTAAAGAAATTGGTACAATACCCCACTCACGCATTGTCAACAATTTTATGGAACTAGTGAAAAACCCTTTTATAACACACTTGATAGCTAGCTGGCCCACTGATAGGATCCAGGAGGTTAAAATTTGTGAGGCCACCTCTTCAAAGAGGACAGTTACCAGTGGAGTCCCTCAGGGTACTGTGCAAGGCTCACTATTATTTGGCATCTACTTCTTGGATGTCAAAGCCACCAATGTCAAAGACCTCTAGCTAACCAAGTTCACAGATGATTACAAACTGGAAGCAGTCATTGAATCCTCCAAAGAAGAGAACACACTCCAGGAAGGTCTAGCATATAAAAAAGCTTGATGGCAAAGCCATGTCTTAAAACACAATCATGAAATGCAGTACAGTACATTTTGTAAAGTCGGCCATCCCAAGTAACTATGTCATCAATAAAATACCTCTAAAAGTTGACTGACAAGTCGTCAGTAATCTGCAAACTCATGTAGATAGTAACCTAGCCTTCGACTAACATGTATCCAAGGTATTAAGAAAATCCTTGTACTTGGTCCTCATCAAAACCATCAGAGAGTAGAATGCCGCCTTTGGTATGTACCTGACCAGACACATACAGCAACTGGAACATCCACAAAGGTTCCTTACAAAACTAATATAGGGAATAAACAAAATGTCCTGTGCTGATTGCCTCAAAGCCCTGTCTCTTTACTCAGTATTATACAGATTTCTGAAAGGTGATCTTTGCCTGGCATACAAGGCATCCCTGGATCCTGTTTTGATGAACCTTTTGCACATCTGTAAAACAAACAGCATCAGAACTACTAGATTAAAATTCCTACCTTTTGCTTGAGACATAAATAGAAAATGTTGGACAGACAGCTGTTTCTACCCATTTACATGATTCAGAGTTCCTTCCTACCCCTTTTTAAGTGCAACTTGGACACTGGATGGGTAATTGGAAATTCATCCCTGGTCTGGTGCCTATGTCTCTGATGGAAAGAGGCAAATAATAAATCACCTCCAATCACCCCCTCCCATATAAATCAAACTTATGGATCACATTTGGGTTGCATAGCTAGGTATATAAGGGACCTAGTGGTCAATAGCTGAGTACACACCTATAAATCTGTTTGGTCTGAAGAAGGGAAATAATATTGCAGAAACCACATGTCTTGGGAATAACTGCCAGATTGGGTTTGGGGTTGGCTAGATGAAAGTAACTCATCTTTTTGTTTGCTCAATTTAAGCAGTAACTTCCTGGCTTTGCAGAAGTAGTGGACATTTGTGAGAAGTAAGATAGACTACTTAACTGGATGCCCAATATGCACAGACTGAGTAGGTATAATTGCTGTGGAAAATGGCTAGCTGATTGCTGCTGTTTGCTTAGTATTTTGGCTTGATTATGTGATACAGCTTGCAATATTTTAATGTCAGGCAATTGTTAGTTTGAAACAAAAGTGAAATGCATTGCATGTATATCCTCATTTATCACAATTAGACATCTGAACTGAATATAGAAATGTATGTAACTGCTTGCTGAGTGTTGTCTAGGTAAAAGTGACTGATCCTGTTGTCACTTGCTACAATTAACAGTCATCTCTCAAAAAATAAATGAATAAAATGAGTGATAAATACATCACAGAATACTAGATCTTCTGAACTTCTGTTGGCTGGTGGTCTTCTTACACAAAGGCTGTATATGTGGATTTTGACATGGGCTTAGTAATCACCTAGGCCCTGAATCTCACCAAGTCCAAAACCAACCATGCTCATTGGTGTACATGGAGGTTTGTTGTATTTGTGTAAGGGATTGGAGACAATGTTATTATTTCTTTATTTAACATTACTCCCAGACCTCAGAGATTACTATATCATAAGCCAGATTCCAAAAGAGTTGCTCTCAGTGTAAGCCTTCCCTGATTCCAAAAACATGCACTCATTGTAAGTTGCTTACTTCTTTTTATACACTATCTATAAACATGCTTACACTGAGGTGCCAGATTCAAAAAGACTGCTCTCAGTGTAAGTGGTCACTTGTATGCTGTCTATATATGTCTGACAGCAAATATGTGAGCATCTGTTTGTTTTTTTTTTTTTGTTTTTTTTTTCAGTTTGTTCCCAGTCTGACATCATAAGGATACACAGAAGGTGACTGCCTTTTTGGAGATGAGGATGCATTTTGTATATAAATATGACAGCATCACCTTTAACAATATGACTTTGGGCAGTGGTGTCTTATTTTTAATCTCAATTTAACACCAGAGGGAGATACACAGAAAGTGACTACCTATTTTGTGTGTGGGGATGAGTAGGGAAGCAGGAAGTGTTCCCAGATATTATATATGTATCCTTACAAGCATTTGTCTTCTAAGTTTATTGTGAACTGGTGGTTTGTCAGCTTTGAGCATTAAAACTTGAAGACAACATATTTCTTCCTTGAAAGAAAAAGTAAGACTGAATTTATTTTCTGTACAATATTTGTTCAGGTTGTAATTGGATCAAAAGGTTGGAAAAAAGCAGTAAAATATACCTCATAGCATATATAACCGCCATTGCTTCTGGGTAGTTATCTGACCCTAGACCCCAGCTTAATTTAGTTATAGGGTAGTCTTAGTTATTTAGGGTGTGTTGAAAGGATGCAGGAAAAAGCAAAGATGGTATATAAGACTAAACTTACTTCCTTAATCATAGTTTTAATTCAGACCATAGTTGAATAAATAGGTTGGTTAAAAAAAACTCTAAAATGCATCTCAGAGCATCTAGAACATTCATGGCTTAATACAGTTATTTCCTCTACAGATAATACAGTATAATCATGGTCAATTAGGATGTGCTGAAATGATGCAGGAAAAAAAAAAGCTGGGGCATAAGATTTTATTTCTTTCATTGTGGTTTTTGTTCACGTGATCAATGGATAAAAAAAAAAGACTACTTAAAAAACTCTAAAATGCATCTCAGAGCATTTAGAGCCTCAGCCTCTGGCTTAATGCAGTTGTTTCCTCCACAGTTATCAGAAAGCAGTCTTGCTTAGATAGAGAGAAATTATTGACTGGTTAATTGATTGACATATGTTTACCAGGAAGGGTTACAAGAGCCTATTTTCAGCTAAGGCCTGGGGACAAATGCTTCAATTTACACAGCTAAGTTACAAAACATCTTGGCAAGATACATGATCAGTTATTTGGTGTTATAAACAGAAAGAAAGATGCAAACATTAGAGTGACAAGAAAAAAGATAAAACACAATTTACAATTTTATTTTGAGGCATAATATTTAGAACATGCTGAATGAATGAATTACTGCAGGAAAAAAAACTGAAGAGTAATACAAACAGTCATAAAGAGGAAGAAAATGGTAATCTGGATAGTGGGAGTAGACAATGATGGGGCAAGCAGCAGAGAAGTGAGTGGATGGAGCATTTTGCCTAGGGCATTAGTTTACCTAAGGCTGTCCCCTTTCGATACATTTGGGGTTGGAAGACTTTTGTGAAGTAACTTTTGAGACCTTTTCAGATGCAGAAATATTTAATGGTGAAATAGTAAAAGAAAAGAAATAACATATCTTGGAAATACTTTATTTTTCTTTATTTTTAGAACTTTGCTTTGCAGTTAAGAAAACTGTACAATTCAGAACTTCACAAATGGGGGAATTTGAACTTAAAAATCACATGATGTGATAAAGTGAATGATTTAAGAAAATGTATAACAGAAATGTATAAACAGAGGGATGGAGGTCTGTGTTATATTAGATATGCCCGATGAAAAACTACAGAATATTTCAAATAATATAACAGTGAATGGGAAATGAGCAACTGTTACATATTGGCGCCAGCCAATGACTAGCTTTGATTGTAGAGATGAAAGGCATTTGATTCAGGAATATACAAAAAGAAGATGCATGGAGTAAGATCATACTGATAAGAGCTGTAGACCATTTTGTAGTTAATGTAATGAGTCTGGCCATTTGAGGTTTGAATATCCAGTGCTGGAAAACAACTGAGTACATGAGGAGGAAAGACAGTATGTAGAAAATAATATTTAGAAAGAAAGAAAGAGAAATGTCTGAAGCAAGTACAGAAGAAAGGGAAAAATATGATTCAGAGTGGAAAAAGGAGCAATAGGAAGGACTATTGGTAAATGAGATTCATATACAAACAAAAAATACGTGTGATGGAATTGCAAATTAAAAAGGGAAAGATGACTCAGAAACGTGAAGAACAAGAGCAGAAAGAAGTTAAATCTATTGGAGGTAAAGTAAGGAGGACGAAAAGAAAAGTAAGAATTGGAAGACAAAACTATGCAATTAAAAGGAAAGGGGTGAATTAGTTATCATGGGACTAAATTTGAATAGTGTAAGAAATTAAGTGAGGGGTTTAATTGTTGTTGAATGTTGGAAAAAGAAAAAAAGATGGATGCACCAAGTTTGCTGAATACAAGATGTGCTAAAGAAGAAAAAAGAGAAAAAAATGAAATTGAATGCAGAAGAAATATAGTCCCCAAGATTTAATAAACTCTATGTAGGAACAGTGTAATTCCTACATGGAGTATATGGTGGCCATATCCGCAGGTCCCCCTTGGCAGCGTGCCTTGCATATTAATGAAGGCATGCTACTGAGGGAGACACATGTACACGTTTACTGAATCAGTGCTAGGTGGTGTGTTACAGTGCTCGCAGATGTGTAACACATCCCCTGCACCGTGAAAGTGATGTACAGCACTTAAACATTAAAGAAAGTGTCCTCGGACACTTATGAATTATTTTTCTTATTTATGTCACACAGAGGGTGTATTACAGTGTCCGTAATACACTCCTTATACTGTCTGAGTGATGTATGGCACAGAAATTACATATCCCAATGTGATTTTTCTTTTTATGTTTAGTTCTCTGTTTTTCTTTTTTTTTTTTCAAGTTTAAGCATAGCAGAGTGTGTTTTCATGGCATGGCGTGTTGCTCAGCAGTGCTTAAACATAAGAAAAAGCTATATAGAAATCTGTACCTGAGATCTTTATAGCTAAATTAGCTGAATGGTTAAAATCACGGCTTTGTGTGCAGTAGGTGCACAGTTTGAATATCAAGACAGGCCATTCAGTTTTTACATTGGAAAGCATTTCTATTTTTATTTATATATTTTTAATTGCCCTAGTTATTGATATTTGTCAACCAGGTTAATGCAGCTGGTCCGGAATCCCAGTGTCAGTGGGATATTAGGTGAAAAGCTCCAGTTAAACACAAGTGTCCATTACAGTTCAGTCACATACCAAGGCAGTGTAATTAAAGTAAAATCCAAACACATAATAATAAAGTATTAATCATGAGTAATTAATATCAGTATATATTTGTGTTATTATGTAAAAGTCTTGTTTGCCTTTAGCTAAATTTTGCTAAGCACTGCTGAGACAAGCTAAGCAATACTTAAACAGGACCTGTCTTAGCAATAATCAGCAAGGCTTAGCTCCATTTAGCCAGCTTGAGCATTGCTAAGCAATCCCCTTCTAAGTAGTCCTTAGTTGTGCTAAGCGGATTTGCACACCGCTAAGCACTGCTAAGTATTTGCCACTTTAAACACTGCTCAACTAAGTTTACTGGGTTTGTGCAATACTGAGGTGTGCTTAGCATTTTTAAAAATGGTCCACTGGTGGCAAAAAGCAGGAAAGTAGCCTTATATAAGATGCACAGGTGGGAATACAGCCAGAATCTGTTGGAGTTTGACCCGTGCAGGATCTATGGCAGGAGCTGGAGAGGGAGCGCGCTTTCAGGCTCTGCACTGGGGCATGTTGGAGTCCAGGGTTATAGCCAACTGGGCTCCTTGTCCATCACTATGACAACAGACTGCTACAGGGCCAGTACCAGGGCTAAAAATACAAGTCTGAGGCCTGGGACCATTTGGCATGCAAACTCACCAATGCCACTGGAATCCCCCACACTGGTGAGCAGATGCATCATCATTATGATGACCTGAAGCAGAGGAAGGGGGTGCTCTTGGCCCAATGGATCCAAGATGCTCAGGAAAGGAATGACCCAGCAGTTTGTAAGTATATGAATCATTGATTTACCAAATTCTATCATGAATATTTGATAGACAGGTATGCATAATGGTGTGTTTTCCCCCTACAGCTGCAGAGGAGAGGACCCGCAATGTAGAGGCCCATGCCGGGTGCCTAGCAAGGATGCGCTGACAGTGTGGTGAGTAGAGATTTATTTTGCAATATATAGTACAATAAATAAAAAATAGTACATTGTTTACTGCCAGTGGGTATAGTGTGCTCTGAGTGTACTGAAATAAATGTGTTCTTTGACCCACATTGATATAAGTGAGCAATGCCAGGTACTGTGCAATACAGATGAAGGCATCAAACAAGCTACTATTGATGAAAGAAAGCTAATACTGTAGTAATACTGTGTAGGACTGACATAAGTATATACTGCAGTAATAATAAGGCTCTTGTAATAAAGTACACTGTGACTGAAACTGTGCAGGTAATAAATGACATTCATTCATCATCTACAGGATATGCAGTACAAATGAAGTCAGAATTTTGAATGTCATAAACCACTGTGTCATGTCACCCTGAATAACATTATTTCCAGGAACTCTTGTGTTTATTCTGGTCTGTTGTTGAAGAAATACAATTGTGCATGTGCTCCACAACAAATATGGCTATGACACCATTAATTGAGTGAAGTTTCACTGATAAAGAACTGTTATGCAAAAGTGTAGATGTGGAGCTGTAAAACAAGATACAATGCAATTTGATTTATTTTCTGCACTAAGATCTGAACCTTGAATAGTAATCTGTAATGTATTATAGTGTGTTCACTTCATGATTGTTTTGTGTTAACCTGTGCATTTCAGCTATATGTATTCCTGAATGTAGATACGCTGATGCAAGCAAGTATGAGACTCTAATAGGTGGAGACTGCAAATATACAATGTGCAAATGTATATGGGCTGGGTATGCAACCAAGCACCCTTCTATGGTCTGTACAGATCACACATATCCACATCCACTAGGGGTTACATGTGTACACCTGCATTCAAAGTATTAATATACAGTTTACTAATATCTCTGTCATGCATGAATCTCATGTAAATATGTTCAACTGTCGCTGCATTCTTATGCAACACTCCACTTATATTACTAGGTCAGACTTTGTAACAAAGTGACTTTTAGGCAAAGATCAGTCAAGCAGCTGCAGCCCAGTAGCTTGGTGTGATAAGAAATTGCTATGTTATGCATTTTTGCACACACAGACAATGGTTTGAATCCAGGGACTGGTACTAAGATATATTTATACTTACAGACAAGTAGTCCTGACCATTTGTAGAAACAGTCATGTAGTGTTAAAAGATATTTTCTCCACAGGGCTTACAGGTAAAGAAATGTTTGTATTAGCTGTATGAAGAGTATACTAATAAACTGTGTACAGATGTACTAGTGCATGCCTGTTGTATCTGTGAATGTGTCCTGATAGTCCAACCCCATGCCTACAAATGACAGCAGGATAGGAATATACACCATGCACTCTTCCCAATACATGACTCTCAAGTATCAAGTTGTCACGGCTAGTGATCACTGTTGCCAATATTCTTGGACAGAGATATAAATCCAGTTGCAGTATGCCAGTAGCACACTCACACAACATCAGTGCAGGGTACACCGTGTTAGTCATATATGTAACCCTGACATGTACAAGTCCCCTGTAGTTATGTACCTATAGTTCTCGCAGCTTGGCCCATACCATTCCAGGTTGACAGCTTAACAGGTATGTACATGCTACAGAAGCTATAGGGCACAGGTAGATGTAAAGTAAGGGCAGAGCTGTAGAGTATAAGTGTTACTGTTGTGAAAAATACAGCCTATACACTTGTTAATGGAATGTTTTTCTCTCCCACTATCCCTTATCTGCATCACTAATTATTACTCATATACTAAGAGTATGTTGTTCTCAAAACCTAATGTTGGAACTTGTGTTGTATTATTGTCCATATATTTCAATAGTTGCATACTAACATACCTTGTTGAAATTCCACTGTTGTTGGCCTTTTGCCATAACTGTTACTGGCATGCTGTTACACTAATGACTGTTATTCCATTTATGTATGCGTTCCATTTGCTATGCAATTGTATTCAAGTCTATTGTTCTGGGTTAATTGGAACTCCCATGCATGCTCTTATAACTAACATTGAAATGTTTTGTTCATGACTAACCAATACACTTTGACAAACCTCAACACCATAGTACATTTGGGTAGGCAGATCCCAGTGGATCTGCCTGTCCTGCCGCATCTAGCCATGGTACATTGAGCTTCTTCCTCTGGTGGTCCTTCACTACCCTCGGGTGTAACCACCTTAGGGGATGGGGCCTATCCCATCACTGGGTGTGGGTGTGTAGGGAACAGTCATCCAACACCAGTTCCATGGTATGGTGCGCAGGGTCATCCAGTTGGATTTGGATGACTGGCTGTGCCAGACAGAGGGCAGACTGGCTCACATTGAGAGGCAGGCTGGCCCCAGCACCCAACTCCCATCACAGCAACCTTCTTAGTTCAAAGACTGTCCAGGTGTCCCTGACCATTTATGATGTACTCTGGCTAGGTCAGTGTGTACCCCACACTCGTATCTGATTGCCTGACACCTATGGCTAGCATACCTGGTGACCCCCTGCAGGAGAACAGCAGGTTATAGGTACTAGTAGTGGGTGGACACTGGCTCTGGCTCAGTAGCAGTGTGTACATATTGAGCATACAATCTAAGGGAATGCATACAGTACCACATATTCATGTACCATTACTGTGTCCCCAGGGATCTGCCATGTCACAGACACATTCCCCAAATTCTGGGGCCAATCATCAGATATTATCCAACTGCTGTGTGGAAATACACATTTGTCTAGCAGGGAGTCTACATCTGTCAGGCACATATACACTTTCTGCAAACATCTGGGTACTGCAGATGTCAGACAGCTACAAGGAGGGCACCTTACACCACATATGCACTGCTTTCAGTTATTGTGTAGCACAGATGTTGCCAGAACATCCATATGCACTTGTAGTACCACTCACCTATTTTTTGGATGTAGGCTGGATGACATGGTACAGTACCATTGCCCATAGGGGACACCCAGTAGTCAATGATAGTGTTGGGTGTGGACACATAACAACACAGTCTGTCACAGCAGTCAGGCCATATCTGGTAGTCCTGGTACCATATGAGGTTACTAGGCTATGGGACCTGAGCAGCCCAATGCATAGGTGAGATGTTAGCTCATGTGTATGCAAGATAGCACCTGATGCTCCCATCCAACAAGGACACAGGTAGCATCCCAAGGGCGTATGTGCAGTTAACATTCCAGTTATCCAGGCTATGCCTGGAAAGGTGTAAATAGCTACCCTGCCTGATGTAGACAGGGTGCCCACTCCACGACAGCTTGATTGTATGGGACACACAACTGAGCTGCCAAGAAACCCACTTCATGCCACACATCAGGTTGAGGGTGTGTGTGTTGTGTGTGCGTGTGTGTGTGTGTGTGTGTGTGTGTGTGTGTGTTAACAGAGTGGGGCATGACTTGCACTTATGCGGTAGTCCCAGCAATATGGAGTCCATGAGTGCCTTGCATGCCACACTGAGGTCACCCATGATGATTATGTATGAAACCTGGTAGAGGGTTGGCCTTATAGCCTACTGGTGTGTGGTAGATGTTTCATGCCCTGGTATTTCCTGTTGGGGAACCTCTGTGATGTCCCCAGCTGCTGCATGTGCTGTGTGATGTTAATGATGAACAGGGAATTATACACATTAATGGTCCTCACTGGGGGGAATGCGGTGATGTGTATACTCCATGTCCCATGATGACATACCCTTATGTATGACATGGGCCATGTACAAGGTTTATGTTACAATGAAAGTAACATTGTGCTGACATGTCATATTGCCAAAGACTTGTGTCCACAGCACCCTCATGACTGTTTGCATGCCTTGGATATTGTTCATACTTTGATAATATGTGGGGATGTCACTCTCCTCACAGGGGTTCACACTGCATGTTCTGGTATGTAGCCTGAGGCCACGTGTCTGGCAACACTAATATATCTGTGTGAGACCCTCCTAGGCAGATGTCCACATCACTAGAGAATCTGGTGATGGCACATAGCATGCAGTTGTCTGCACACATAGTCAGACATAGGCTAATGGCTGCTAATGCACCTCAGATGTGTACATCACACATAACAGAGGCCCAAACATGGAACAACAAGTTACACACCTACTTATAGTTCAACTGCTTGTAGTGCATTTCCCTATGTGGAATAGTTGAGTCTTCTCAGCCCACCGCTGTGCTACCCCTATGGTAAGATATGTGGTGTGATGCATACTTGGGAGTGTTATATCCATAATGGTCACATGGGTTATACTGTCACATACTTTGTCCAGGTGAAGGTGGGCATTATGCACTGTCAACCCCTGCCCACGGCTTTGGTGACTGTGTCATAGAGGTCACCTGACTGTAGCAGAACCCTGCCTTGACAAAGCGTAAGTGCGGGTAATGGAGTGTGGTTAGGTCTCACATGTCCTTGTTAATGGGGTTCACTTGAAACTGTGCTATGGTTTTGCAGAATAGCATAACTTGAAACTGTGCTATGGCCTTGCAGAATAGCCTGCTTAGGCTGCTGGGTCTATCATGTGACTGAGTGGGAGACACCCCACCTTAATTGTAAAAGGGTGACAGTGGTCGTCCATTAAACAAATAGGACAAAGATAGTACTCAGTCCTCCTTTCCATACGGTTCCTTATAGTGTTGCAGGTTATGCTTGGGGTCAGGTAGGATGCATACTGTGATGTGATAGGCTCTCATGGCAGATGTATACCACAACTATCAAATGCCAGTGGTGACCTGTTCTCCACAAACAGGAGACAGGGGAGGTACTGTGCATATCCTGATATACTGATGTGGAACACAGGGAGTGAAGCCTACAACAACTCTGTCAGGCATCCAGTATGCTACACCAACAGCATTGGTATAGCTAGTATCCTTGTGCACCACAAGTGAGCATCCAATACCTGTGCTGTTGGAGACATATGTGTAGTAGCGGAGATGACTGTCTGTAGTGGATGTAGACAATGTAAGCACTGTGTTTGTTGTGCATGTTTGCAGGACCAGTCCCATTCTCATGTACATGCTAAGGAGACATTGCCCTAGAATGGGCACCTGCCCCTACTTTGTCTAGGACAGCGGTATTTCATCCCTGTTATGGACAGTATGTATTGCACATGTCCATCAGACAGGCGTGCATATCCTAGCAGAGGATTATGTAGGCCTGTAGGGTATACAGTACCTGACTACATGCATCCATAAAAATGCACATATAGCACTTGTGTGTATGTGTGGATGTTGATAGTCCTTAATGAGAGGTTGGGGGCTGTGAGGCTGTGAAAGCCCCCCCCCCAGGAGGATGTATTCCACGTAGGAGGGGTATGTATGGCTGATCCTAGCTAGTTGAGTATTGTGGGAGATGGTGATTGCAAATGTGACTACATGATGGCTGCTATGCAATAGAGGATGACACTGCAGGGATGCTGCAGTGGTAACCCGTGTTGTATGATGTCAATTGCAATACACCTTCACCTCATGTGGGTGTAGCCCCTGTCTGCACCAAAGTGTTTGTACATCAATTGTTGATGGTTTCCTGGCCATTTGTGTGCTGGCCTAGGTACTTCTTACAATGTATGTTAGGGTCATTCAACTTGATCCAAGATCAGGGTACATACCTGACTCCTAATACAGTTGATGAGGTCCATGTAGGCAGAATGGGCTTCCTGGTCACATGTGGTAGCTGGTACCTAGTTGTGATTTGCATAGGTTTGTGTTGGCAATGGTGAACTGGCCCTGCAGTGTCCTCTGTGCATCTAACTGCCTGTACAGCATGGAGGTGTGGAGGTTCTCATATATATGGAAACCCCATGTTCCATGGCATTACCGGTTACACTTTGCCTTCTGCATGTATGATAGGATGATAGGATGGTTGACCATGTAAGGCTGCTCTCTGCAGCTTTGAACCATGGTCTGTGCGATTGCACAGATGTCTGCTGTTCCCAGGGTAGGACTGCTTGTAATGAGGGAAAAGTCATGTGACCACCTCTAGCATTTAGCAGCATGGCCTTCAATGTGTGCTGTACTGACAATTGTATGTCAGTAGTGAAAACATGACCAGTGTTACTAATGGAGTCACTATAGGGCTGACATAGGGCTGACAGGAACCACTGCAAGATGCATGAAGACCAGTGAAGACACATGGAGGCCATCTCTCACAGAGCATCATGTTCTTTGTACCATATCATCCCAGACTCACAGGTACTGGAATCCCTGGAATATCACAGGATAAATGTGCACATGTTAAGGGCAATCATTCCGATTGTATTGCAGCATCCATCTGGGTGACTGCATAATGCTGCATAAGGCTAGGGACATACCTCCCTGGTACATATAACCAGTGTGCTCACTCATGTCTCACTGCATATAGTCCAGGGACATACATGTCATGTCAGGTCAGGCACACCAACATGTACAGTGACAGACCCATGACAGTACCTGTTGGTGAGAGGCAGCAGTGCGTATACAACATGGCCGAGTCTGTCAACTGACCCAAAAGTAACTGTGACCATCCACATACCCAGCCAGGTCAGAGGCACACCAGTGTGTCTCCACTGGAGGCCCCTATGTGAAACATGTTTGACATAGGCTCACAACTGCATGGCTGTGGGACACAGGTGTAGGACCATGTGTGGTATGTGCTGTGTACAGATATGGCATCCATGTGTGTCTTTGCCTCAGAGATCCCCTTTGTTTGTGTATGCGTATGTTGAGGATCACTGCAGATGTTTGTGTGTGTTCTGTAGGTGTGGGTGGTGTGTGAGCTGTACTGATTGTGTTCACAACCTATTTGGGGACAGATATGCAGCCTTGACAGGCAGAGACCATGGACTGCAGATTCCTACAGTCATTGCATCTCTCACACAATGTGTTTGTTGGTGGTGTCTGTGGATGGTTGTCCATCCGTGTACATAAGGCAGATGCTACACCATGCCAGGACATCAATATCAACCACACTGGTTGGGGAAACTGTAGGACATTGTCCAGCCATATAGTCCAGATTCTGAAGGAGGAAGGCCAGGGAGATCTGAGGGGTGGGCCTACAGACCAGGTGAGTACTACTACTACAGTAGGAGACTGATGCCACATCGGTCCATATTGACAGCCTATGAACAAGCAGTAATAGGTGCAACAGCTACATGCAGTGCAACATCTCATAGCGTATGCAGCAAGTAGCATGAAACATCAGGATCAGGGAGGCAATGCATGTTGTATTGCCAGTATGTTACCGAGACCCACAGACATAATGTGCTGATAGATGGCAGGGGTATGATGTGGAGGTTAGCAGTAGATATTGCTGGAAAAAACTGGATGTGCAGGGTCTGTACATAATGGTGAGCAATGAATGCAGTTCTGTGATGTGTTCCCCTATTCATGACTTTCAGGTGGCAGTTCTGTGATGTGTTCCCCTATTCATGTCTTTCAGGTGGGATGTACAGACAATACAAACCAGCCTTCTCAGAAGCTGAGACCACTGGAATTATTGATGCCCTGAGAGTCCATCACTGGGTGCTGTTGTCAAGGAGCCATCATAACCAGTAACAATGTGCTGCCCAGTGGGCGGACCTGGTAGCAACAGAGAATAATGTGGGCCACAGGGACAGGAGCTATGAACAGGTCCGACACCGTGCTACTGATCTCATACACCATGCACAGCAAAGGGCTGCAGCTGTAGCCAGGGACCATGATGGCACAGGGGGAGAGCCTGCTACACAACCACCACTCTTAGCCACAGATGAATTCATGGCAAACCCGGTGTCAACCATCAGCTCAGAGGAAACCATCAGTACATATTTCATGGAGGTGGGTGGCACAGAGTCCACAGCCAAGGAGTGTCTAGGTAACCCTCCAGTGGTCATCACATTAATACTGTAGCATTCATACTGGCAGCCTATGCATACCTGTATGCATATGTCAGGTCAATCTGTATTTGTGGTTGGGGTTTTGTAATGCACACGTGTAGAAAAATTGTGAATGTCAGCAATTTGGATAGTATTGCAGCTTGTCCTGTACATTTTGTTAAATGCATATATTATCCTGTGCTATTGCCATATATGTGTGTTTGGAAAATACCTCTCCCCCACAACTCCAGAGGTACTTCTGGTGTGGTTGGGGAACATCAGCCTGTAGCTGGTGAGTGTGGAACAGTCATGTTATGGCCCAGTTACACCCTAGGCATGTTGAGGGCTGCCATTTTGCCATGCACACAACTGTTAAGCGAACCATATTGCAATATGTGCATGTTAATTTGTGGTGGGGCTCACTGCAGTGCATCACATTTATAATCACAGTAACATATCTGTAGGAGCTGTAACACAGTAACACATAGTTTTGTATAGGTGTAGCCACTGTGCTATACAGGGGTGCATTACTATTGTGTACACAGGTGCGCTGTCTGTATGGTGAAGGTCCATCACATACTCCACCTTCTCACATATTTCACAGGTGTATAGCACTAGTAACATTAACTGGATGTAGTTGCACTGCAGGTTGGAGAGGGCCTGTCCAGAGTGTGTCTGTTGTGGTGTGATTGTGTGCTGTGCATGGTATATGTCATACAGTGTGGTCTGTATAATGCCTTTGTGGCACCTCACTTTGTGTGTGTGTGTGTGTGTGTGTGTGTGTGTGTGTGTGTGTGTGTGTGTGTGTGTGTGTGTCTCAGCAAACATTATACTGCAGGAATTAATGTAGTCATGTTGTCTTCCCCTCACAGGTGACCATAAGGTTTGGAGTGTGTCCCCCTCACAACCTGATGTCAGTGTCTCATTAGAATCTGATGATGATGGTGGCCATTGTGAGTCACAGGTGGAGTTTTTTAGGGCTGAATCTGTCCCATTAATTGACATCCCACTTCCATTCCAATGCTCCCACACATGGTCAGTATAACCACACATACCCAGTCCCCAGCAGCCACAGATATTGGGCAGTTGGAGGGTGGTGGCATCAAACAGGATAGCATGGAAACTATGGCATCAGTGATAGCAGACACTAGCCATAGCCAGAGAGCTGAAAAGGTCCCACACAGGCAGATTGGCAGGGGTGCTCAAATGAGGACTCCTGGCCATCCAGCCTCTGTGAGAGGTGTCACAGCATGTGTCAACTGATGCATGTGTCGGTCCATCATGGAGGAACAGGCACGTTGTGAATGGTACTCCAGACAGATGCTCAGGGTCATGGATGCAACACTGTCTGGCAGTGTCCAGCATTGGTGATGCCTTTGTCATTTTGCTGATGTAGTGGATAGACAGTGGGGTGAGATGTTGTCAGTCCTTAACCATGCAATGTATTTGCTTGAACATGAGGTGGGAATGGGGTGTTGAACACATGGACATAGGTCAGCAACAACATCAGCTAAGAGCCCACATAGCTGTGCATAGTCACACTCCTGTAGTGGCAGTACCACCAGCACTAATGAAGGGAGGATGCTGTCCACACCACAATGTGGCAGGCCATGGGCATGTGGTCCTAGATGGTCATGTGAGGGAAACAGACCCAGCAGACACCGGTCACTGTCAAGAAGTAGTATCACATCTGGCCTTGGGCATGGTGGTGCTGGTGCTACTCCTGTCAGAACCAATCAGAACCAATTCCTCTGTTCATGGCCAGAGATGGTGAACTGTACATTCAGCCATGTACAGTCCATGGCTGTCCAATGTACTCCCATGTAGGGCTAGCATATGGCTTGACTGCATGCATGCACACACGCATACATCACTGTCACATGCAGGTCACTGACAGATGCACACAGCTCCTCTTCATGGCCCAGCTGACCAGCATCTTTCCATACACACACACACACACACACACACACACACACACACACACACACACACAATGTTAACTGTATGGCACAGCCTAGGCCTTTTCCAACCCCACACCTCACACTGTGCATGTGATGATACCTGTGCCACATCCCTGTTATCCATACCATCGATGCAGGGACATGCTAATATGGATCTGATGCATAGGGTGAATATAGATGTAGTTAATGGCAGTGTGTAGTCTAGTAGTGTTATGGCCTGTAAGGTGCTGTCTGCTGGCAATTGTCATGCGAACACATCAAGTGTACTTTTATTTATTTATTTATTTACATTTGTTGACCGGGAGTGTCCGACTGGACATGGGTCCATTTTCAGCAGAGGCCCGGGGAGGAAAAGCTCCACAGTTAAAATAAACAGACAGTAGTTACATTGGATCACATAGCGATTAACAATTTAACATAGCAATTAATTACAAACATATTTACAGATGAAGAACATAGTACATCAGTAGACAACTAGAATCTTTACCTGCGAAGTACATAACAGATATTAACAAATGTTGCAATAAGAAGTTCCTGCTGTTTAAAAAGTACTAGGCTTATGAGCATCTGAGCTTGCTATAATCAAGGTAGTTAATGGGGTGGAAAGAAAGGTAGTGGTTGGATGGGGTGGGTGATATTAGAGTGGGAGTTGCAAGGGCATAGCCAGCATGTTTTTAGGTGTGCTTTTAGTAAAGTTTTGAAGTGGGTGCATGATGGTATGGAGGTAATTGTGGGTGTGAGGGAGTTCCATAATTTGGCTATGGCGCAAGAGAATAGTGCTTCACTAGCAGAGTTACTGGCTTTAGTGATCTGCAAGTGATTTTTGTTGCTGGATCTTAGTGGTCTGTTGGTACGATAGGGTTGGAGTGGATTCTGGATGGATGGGACATTTAGTGGATGGTTTACTAGTTTGTGGGCGAGTGATAGCTGATACCATTGAAGGAGGTGAGGGAGTTCAAGCCAGCCCAGTTCAGCAAGTGAGAGACAGTGGTGACTATGGTAGGATGCCTCTGTGGTGAATTTGGCGATTTTGTTGTAGCAAGTCTCTAGCTTGTTTAGATCGCATTGCCTTAGGTTGGTATATATTGGAGAGGCATAAAGTAGGGTGGAGATAAGGTAAGAATTTGCTATTGAAATCTTTGCTGCTTTGGTGGGAAGTTGCTTATTTCTGTATAACGCTCCTAGTTTTTTTGTGGACTTTTTTTATGGTCATGGATATGTGAATGTCAAATTTTAGTTTATTGTCTATTTCCACTCCTAGCAATTTGGTGTGTTCAGTTAGGTATATAGTGGTGTTGTCTTTTGCTGTGATGTTAAAGTGAGAGTTGTTTTAAGTATGTTTGGTGGGTTGGAAGATGAGTAGTTTAGTTTTGTTTGGGTTGAGTATTAATTGGGCATCGGATAACCAAGTTTCAACAGAGGAAAAGGCTTCCTGTGTGACTTTTTGCAGTTTGGGTAGGGATTGGGCCGATCAGATGATGGTTGAGTCATCTGCGTATTGTATGAGTGTGCCATGTTTGGTGGCAGAGGCTAGATTATTGGTGAAAACAGACAAGAGTAGGGGTCCAAAGATGGATTCTTGGGGAACCCCTATGGAGAGAGGTAGTTGGGGAGATATGTCATTCTGCCATACAACGGATTGTTGGCGGTCAGACAGGTAACTCTGAAACCAGTTGGTGACTGATTGAGAGAAGGCTAGGTTATTGAGGACAGAGATGAGTTGTTTGTGTGGGACCATGTCAAATGCTTTAGATAGGTCTAGGAAAGTAGCAGAGGAGAGATAGCCATTGTTTTTATGCTGAAGGATAGTGTCAGTAAAGGAGAGTAAGGCAGTGGTGGTGCTATGGTTTGGTCGGAAACCATGCTGAGTATTGGAAAGAAGGTTGTTAGTAAGGAGTTAGTCTGAGACCTGAGAATGTATGCATCTCTCTAGTATTTTGGAGAGTGGAGAGAGAATTACTACGGGGCAGTAATTGGTTAGTTCTGTGGAGGGGCTACCTTTGTGGAGGGGAATTATATGTGATACTTTCCACAGTGTGGGAACGTAACTTTCGGACATAGATCGGTTAATCCAGATGCATACTGGGTAGGCATCAGCTGCGATTTGTAGGTATTCACTTGGGAGGTCGTCTGCTGCTAATTTGGTGGGCTTAAGTTTAGTTAAGAGTTTTTTATGTTGGAGGTAGGTACAGGAGAAAAAAGAGAAGTCAGTGGGGAGATTACTAGCTGAAGGTGTGGGTTGGAGGGGAGGGGGGGTTGTGTTCTTTAGCTAGTGATAGTATGGTTTGTGTGAAGTGTGTGTTGAATGAGGTAGCAATATTTTTGGAGGAGTGAGGGATGTTAGGAGGAGGGGTACTGACTTTACCTGGGTGGAGGATGGAGTTTATGGAGGACCAGAATTGTTTGGGGCTGTGTTGGGAGGAATCAAGGGCAGACTGGTAGTATTGGAATTTGTCCTGTTTTATTAGCTTTTTAACTCTATTTTGTAGTTCTAGGAATTTCTGTCTAGTTGAGGGGGTTTTGGATTTCCACCAGTGCTCCCAGGCTTTATCCCTGTTTTTCATTTCTGACTTAGTGGTTTTCTGTAACCATGGGGAGGGTTGTGCTTTCGTTTTGGAAAGTCTTATGAGGGTACTTACCTTTGTGCCATGATACTTTATTGCTGTTAGTACTGCTGACTGACTGCTGTCTCAAAGACTTCATTTTGTTTCCATTCCAGGTGTCAGTGTGTGTAAGTTGTGGTGGGCTGCTGCCAGTATGGGAGCTGAGGATGGGGAGTGGCAACACAGAGACCTTTTCATCAGCAAGGTACAGCTGTATGTGTCCATGTTTACCTCAGTGTGTTTGTGTGATACAGTATGTGAGGGACAATGGGGGAAGACAGTGTACCTTGCATGCATACCCCTTGACACAGCATGCTACATGTCACCTGGAAGTTCTTTAGGATTACTGGTTCATAGGTACAAAGGAAGTTACTACAGTACTGGCCCTGGGTACATACAAGCCTATCCAGTAGTGTATCCCCATCAGAATCATCTATCAGCACCTGTTGGCCCTGCTATTGCTGGACACACTTTGCACCACTGGGACAGATTTTTTGACATCCACTCAACCTTGATATAGTTGATGAGGGTCTGCATGGTACTCTGACATTTTTGGGGAGTGCATTCCTGACACAAGGCAGCCTCTGGGAGACAAACCTGTTTCTCCAGCTGTTTATTTTGCTGTGTTATTTGTGATTCAAGCCTGTCATGCTGGTAATGCACACAGAGTTATACTGACATATATGTGGCAGCTGTTGAAGGGCTGAGCACAACATTGCCATCTAGGCATGCCACAGCCCACCTGTGGACAACATGTCCAATACTGAGTGGGTCTGTACTGATTCAAGGCTGCCTGCATGGCACAGGTGTTGAAGACCGTGGATAACCTTTGTGGGTGTTAACATAGCCTTACTATTTGGTGCAGATGCCTACATAGGTACATACCAAACCAGCCATGCTGCTAATGTCTTGTTGCACTGAGAACAATACAGAGGTAATGTCCACCAAAGGAAGAAACATCACTGGCCAAGGTTGCTGAATTCCAGAAATGTATTCCACAGACAGGTTAAGCGCTTTCATCCAAACAATATAGGGACTTCTTCAGAACAGCACTTTACTGAACCCCAACCATTAAATACCCATAAACATCTTAATTAACATAATAGCCTAATTAGCTAATTAAATATTGGATGCAATAAAACATTTTAAAAAACACAACCGTGTCAGAGCTAAAATCATTGAAAAATTACCCTAAAATATACTTTAATTTCAATACAGCTGATATACTAACATTGTCATTTATATCTGGATAATTAGTTGCGTCTAAATGCAACTGCCACCTTAACTCACAAATACCCAGGTGTACATCTAAAATCCTACCTTGTACATCTTTAATTAATTGCTGCAAAGCAAGAAATTTAAAAACATGCCCTTGACATTTAAAAATGTGTCTCGTCAGTGCATTGGTGACTTTCCCATTCTTAATGTCTAACAAATGTTAATTTATTCTATATTTAAACCGCCTACTCATCTTTCCAGTATAAAATGCTGGGCAGTATTCACACCTGGCCATGTATACCACATTTTTACTTAAACAGTTAAAATGACCCTGCATGTGTATGTTGGACCCATTTATATGTACTTGACTTCCAGTCTCCATAATATGCTTACATAAAGCACACATTCCACACTTCCCAAATGTTTTGTTCATACTATTATATCTTATTTGACTACCCATCTCTAATATATCCTTAAAGGATCTTCTTCTTCTTCTTTCAGCTTTTCCCAGTTAGCGGTCACCACAGCAGATCACCTGTCTGCTCATGATTGGCAGTGGAGCTCTACAGTGTTGAGTTGTCAGCCCGGCGCCCAACCTTCCACAGAAGGCACACACACGCACGCACTCACACTTAGGGCCAATTTAGAGTATCCAATCTACCTACAGCATGTCTTTGGGATGTGGAAGGAAACCTGAGCACCCAGAGGAAACCCACACAACCACAGGGAGGACATGCAGACTCCACACAGAAGGCACCCCAGCTGAGGATTGAACTGGAGAACCTCTTGCTGTGAGGTGGCAACTCAAACTGCTGCACCAATGTGGCTGCCCTTTATCCTTAAAGGATCTATCTCTAATGAAAACAAATCTGGGACCATTGCCCAGCTTGTCCTCAGCATTCCTGTCTAATTGCAGTAGTCCCCAATTCTTTTTAATGATATGGGTAACTCATTCTACATCCTGGTTAAAGGTGGTGATAGACATCAGCCCTCCTCCCCTTACAACATCTGGGTTTTACCCCTGTACAAATTCACATTACCCTCCATGACAGCTATTGTGGTTCCTGTAAGTATAGGTTTATAAAAACCTCCAATTCTCTTCGTTTTTGCTTCATGGTGGTTTGGGATAGCCTCTTTTGATAAATAACCCTATTATAAAATCTATTTCACACAAGAAGTCATGATCACTGCTTACCATTCTGGCAGCCCTTACCAAATGGCCCTTGACAATGGACTTCTTTTGATGGTAAGGGTGCCAGCTGTGAAAGTCCAAGTAAGAATTGAAAAAGGTAGATTTTCTGTATATCCCTGATGTCAAAATGTTGATCCTTTTGTCTATTTTTACATTGACATCCAAATAGGGTACCCCATCCTGACTGTATTCATAGGTGAACCTAAGAAAATCCACCTTCTGATTAATATATTCAAAGAATTTCTTCAAACTTTCTCTTGCCCCTCCCAAACCACAAAAATATCATCCAGAAACCTTGTGTAATGCTTAATATGGGTCTGAAATTCACTGGGGAATATGTACTCCCATTCCCAAAAGGACATGACATAATTGGCATATATGGGGGCACATGCAGCTCCCATAACCACACTTGTCAACTGTTTAAAGTATTGTCCCTCAAAGTGTAAAAAAAATATTATTCAACACTGCCTCCATTAAGGTTATAAATACATTGATTTGATCCTGGTCAAATAAATGAATCTTGTTTAACTGAACCTCAAACCATTCTAACCTCACATGGTGAGGTATTACTGAAAACAAATTACACACATCTATTGTAACCAAGAATGTTTTATCATTAACACTAACATCATTTGTTTCTCTAAGAATTGCCATGAATCCTTAATAATATAAGAAAAAAAACGGCCCCTTCTGTAGATGATAATTTAAATACCTATACTGATTTAGTTAATGTTACTCTCACAATAGGTTTTGTCTATTAATAATGTTGCCATGTTGTCAAGATAGTCAGTTCTATCCATTATTGCAGCCCCACTACGTTTGTCAGGCTTCATTACCCATATACTCTTATCAGAAGCTATTTCTGATAACACACTTTTCTCTTCATAGAACATATTGCTGTACAGATTTTTAGGTTGCCGTTTAAAATATTCCCTGATATCAATCTCACAGGCCTTTTCGTATATCTCTATTGTGTTATTGGCTGGGGGGATTAAAACAACTTGACCTTTTTAAACATTGCCCCTGTTCATCCATGGCATCTCCTCTAAACCACAACTTTAAATTCATCTTGCGTGTAAAAAGTTTTAAATCAATTAAAATATCTGATAACACACCACATCTCCAAGGCACATAGGTAAAACCTTTTGAAAGCAAGTTGGCATGCAAAACACTTATCAATTTCTTAGAATAATTGTACACTTATAATCACCTGTGGTGCTGAAAACATTATTAGGGTAATTACCTTCAGTTTGGTTGTCCACTCCTACCATAACATCAATCAAAATATCAAATTCTATTTGCTCACTTTCATTAGTGCTAATGTCCACCATCTGTCTGGATGCAGTCCTTTTACCTATGTGGTGGACCATGTCTAAGCCTTTCCTGACCACTGCCACTACTTCATGGGTGACTGCAACAGTGTTATCAAGCTGAGTAGCCTGGTCTGTCAACGCAGTTTGTGTGTTTATGGGTTTGTCGTTGATGTAGAAATAGTGAGTCCATGTTCTCGTCATATGTTACTATGGTAGTGTTTTCTGCATTCAACTGGAGGCCAGGACCTGGCCACCATTCCATACCCATTGTATGACCCCATTGCAGTGTGGTAACATTGGTTTGTGGCCAATGACAGACAGCAGAAGCACACTACACTCAGTTGCCACAGCTTTAGGTGGTACCTAAATATGAGGGAGGTGGCAGTTTGCATTCGTGCCTTCATACATGTGAGTCATTGTGGGTGGAAGCTACTCACAGAGCATACACATGTCTACATATTGCACACTCATAGGCAACACAGGGTAGAGTTGTCAACTTATCAGATGTGGAATGTGGGACATGTCTTATAGTATTGTGACATTTTGCAGGACATATCATAACCCATGGCAAGTGCACCAGACAGGACTTCACTTTGTTTACCAATATGACATAAGTTATGCTATTTGTCATACTTTTTTTTTTTTTTATTTTCTCCAAGCCTTTTAGGTTTCTAATACCATAACAGGAATGGACCCCATTTCTAAGTCAAAGTATGATTAAAGTTCATGAAATTAGTATTGTTTCAGTCTTTGATGTCAGTCAGTAGTGCTCTTTGCATCAACTGCAATGTGCCCAGTAATGACTCCTTCTGCAGTTCATATGACATTCCATGTATCGGTGACATATCTAAATACAACTGTAAATTCTTTTTTATAAGACCCGTAGCTCCTACTACTATTGGAACTGTCTGGGTGTTTTTCTTCCACATTGCTATTGTTTCTGACTGCAGATTCTGATATTTTATGACTTTGTGTCTCTCTGTATGCAAGGCAATGTAGTCACTGGGTGTGGCAATTTCAATGATGAATGCTACTCTTGTCTTCTTTTCTTGGACCACTATATCCAGTTTTCTAGCATCTATCTTTTGAACTGTTGGCAATGGATGATCCCAAGTGATGTAGACATCTTAATTTCCTATGATGCTTTGTGGCTTATGTTTCCAGTGTTATCTGGCCATTTCAATACCATAATGTTTGCACAATCCCCAATGTAACCATCTCACCACATTATTATGCCTTTCAGTATACAGTCCTTCTGCCATTAGTATGTTGCAATCAGCAACGCGGTGTGCATCTGTTTCCAATTCAGTTTTACAAAGCATACATTTGTCTGTTTCTCTCACATGTTCAATGGACTTTATAAACCAACGTGTACGCAGCCCACTATACTGGGCTGCCAATATTAACCTGTCATCTCTTGGTTTGAATTCGCCTCTCCTTAGCCATTCCTGTGTTTGTTCCTGATCAACATGAGGTTTTTCCAGAAGTTTTCTATACTTGCAGCTATATTTATGCCTTTTCTACATTTCTTGCCTTCTCATCTTATCCTTCACCTTATATTCTTTCTTTATTTTTTTGGCACATTCAGTTGCTGCCTGATTTTTATCTACTTCTAGTTTGATTTCCATTCCTGCTTGACACCGATAAGCTTCTGCTAGATTAAGCAGAGAAGTCATCTTAGATTTATTCTCCTCATGTTTCACAACTTTCACTATGTTTGGGTCTTGTGAGGTCAGCAGATATGTGTGGAGTCTCACAATTTCTGATCTATACATATAATCAATTTCAAGGAGGCCCATGCCTTCTTCAGAACAGGGAATATACAATCTTGGTATGCACTGATTTTTATAAATAATTTGGTGAGCAGGAAGCATCCTTCTTGTTTTCCACATTATTATGCCTTTCAGTATGCAGTCCTTCTGCCATTAGTATGTTTGTCATACCAGTAAGATGCTTCTGATGTGAAGTAACTGCTTTATACAGGTAGTAGACAACCATAGAAGATGTTTGTTGTCCTACACTCTGGGGACCTCTGTATTGTTTGTGTCATTGTCACAGGTCACACCTGGCTACACGCTGACTGCAACCTGCAGGGTAGGACAGGTGGTGGTCATAACCCCCACCTCTACAGATGTCTTCAGAATGTCCTGCTGTTTGCCACTTATTTTGTTTTTATGTTTGGCATAACATTGTTGTTTTCTGGCAAAGTTGTGTGAATTCATTACAGACTGACATTACACAATACTGGCATATATTTTCCTATCAGACTTCTTACCCTTCAGAAAATGTGGGTCTATATTAGTTCAGAAAATGCTTAAACAAATGAATGCTGATTGATCAACCTTATTTAAGCGAATGTTCAAAATATCGAAGCAACAGAAACTTACATTTTTCCTAGTTAAAGAATTCGGTTGTCCGTTTCTGATGCTTCGGTATTTTCAGTGCTGTGGTGGAAAGTTACAGGTCGGATTCAGGTAAGTGTGCAATTGTGTGGATGTGAGTGTTAGGGTGGGTTAGGTGAGTTAGGGTTAGGGAGTGGGTGAGGTGAGTGTGCGATAGTGACGGACCTTAGGGTTAGGGTTTGGGTTAAGGTAAGTGGATAGTTAGTGGTGTGTGCATAGTTTAGTGTAGGGTTAGGTGTCAGATTTTAGGTGTATGTGTGTGGATTTCTGTTTGTTTGGTGTGCTTGTGTTGTGTGTATGTGTTTTGGATCAGCAATTTTTTTCCCTAGGAAAAAAAAATCGCTGATCTGACAGTTCGAGATTGTAAGCTTTCGCGTACATAAGGTCGATCAATCAGCGTTCACTTTTTTAAGCATTCGCTGATCTAATATAGACCTGAAAATGCATGCAAATGCATAACCTTTTATGCTCTCTCCCATGTATGTTTGTCGGAGCAATATTTAAAGATTGACCCTAATATGTGGGCTTTGTCTCACTTTTATGTATGGCTTTCTCCAGATGTATTTCTGTAAGGTGTCTAGAGGTATGTTTGTGGCCATAACACAGGTACAATCCTGCAAGGGGACACACACACACACACACACACACACACACACACACACACACACACACACACACACACTCATGATCTGGCCTTTTTGATAGTAGATCCCCTAACTACCTAGTTATATGTACAATACCGCAATATACATAGCACATGAACCACAAAGGTTATACAGTTGTGCGGTGTCTGCCACGACTAATCTGGAGTTAACAGGGTGGCACAGGCACACAAAATGATATAGGTATTGCACACACACAGGCAAGATAGCTATGCTGCTACAGAGGATATGCATACACAGACACACAATCACACAGTCACCAGTATTGAGATTACATCCCCCACCTATCTAGTTGTATGTAGTATAGTGCTATGTCCTTAATGCATATACCATGGAGGTGATATGCCTGGGGCATACCTCACAACCTGTTACAACAATATGTGTTGACAAAGCCTTCAATAATGGGGTGATACAGGCCCAAAAATATGGGCAGACTTTACATGTTGCTATTATAAACACAGACAACTGCTAGAGGGACCAGTTTCATATTACCATTACTTTTGTGAAGGGTATGAAGTCTGACACTCAGATGTCTGTCATTATTGTCTGACTTCAGCTCTTAATGTTTTGCTAATGATTGGCCAGAAAGCTATACATTTATGACACACAGACAAAATATATGAACCAATCATCTGAACATTCTGCAAAACCATATATACCTGTGAGGTATGGCTTGCAGAGTGTGACACACTGCATCTAAGGTTGATGACATCATTACGCCCTGTCAAAAACTGCAATGGGGGGTTTGAGGAGGGTGGAACAGGCCTCAAAATGGTATAACCAACTCACACACACACACAACCACAGGGTATATGCTTCTCACATACACACAGTTGGTAGCTTTAAGATTTAAACCCCTATCTTTTAGTTTATTGTACTATAGTGCTATGTATTTTCCCCATGCACCATGGAGCTGATATGCCTGCAACGTGTCCAATGTTGTATCTAAGTTGGATGACAGCAACAGGCCCTATCAATTAATTCAATGGGTGTGTGAGGAAGGTGGAACAAGCCTCAAAATAGTATAACCAACCCACACACATGGGAGATGCTTCACACACACATAGCAGTTTTTAGATTAGAACCCCCTACCGATCTAGTTTATTGTAGCATAGTGCTGCATATTTATCTCATGCACCATGGAGCTTATATGCCTGCAGCATGGTCAATGTTGTATCTAATGTGGATAAAAGCAACAGGACCTGTCAATTAATGACACCCCCCCACACACACACAGTTAGCAGTCTTGAGATTAGCAACCCTGCCTATCTAGTGATATGTACTATAGTGCTACATACTTAGTGCATGCACCACAGAGCGTATATGGCTGGAGAGTGTCCAACGGTGCTTCTAAGGTGAATAACTTCAGTAAGGCTTGTAAAATAGGGCACTGAGGGTTTACTGGGTGGAACAGTACTCAAAATGGTTTAACCTACAAACACAAACACACACACACACACACACACACACACACACACACACACACACACACACACACACACACACACACACACACACACACACACAGTGTATCTAGTTGCATGGACTGTAGTGCTAAGTATTTATAACATGTACCATGGAGCTTATATAATTGAACAGTGTCCAATGTTGCTTATAAAGTGGATGCCATGTACAGGCCCAGTATAGTAGTGCAATGGTGGGTTCACAGGGTGGAACAGACCTTAAAACATATTGTCATTGCACACACATATGCAGCAAATACAGACAGCCACAAGGGGATATCCATAAATATACACATAGACTGACTTGCCATTGCTGGGATTAGAACTACTACCTAGCAGTCTACACTACAGTGTTACGTACTTAACGCGTGTGCCATGAGACTTATTTATGTGAAGAGTGTCTGACACTGCTGTTGGGGTGGATGACATCAGTAGCTGCTGACAGGTGGGCCACTGTTGTGGGTGTCACTAGTATCAAGCCCATAAAATGGGTGGCCATCACAAAGACATAGGAGAAAAAGACTTCGAAACACCACCACGGCAATACAGTTCTTGAACTTCCTAATATCCCAGTCAGGCAATCCAGTAAGATAAAAATATTTATTAAATAAAGGAATATTCAAATAAAACAAAATACAAAATAAAATAACACTGGATAAGCGCTTTCAGCTATTCAGCCATCATCAGATCATGAAACGTATTACTGCTTTGCATTTAAAAAGAGTAGCTTAACCAATCATTTTTTCATTTCTGACATCCTGGTAAACTAATGGCCAATGGTTATAATTATAATACTGATTTCCTATAGGAAGAAAAATGGAGCTATCAACCAAACAAATTGTCAAATAATGCTCCATTTAACAATCTTCATAGCCAGTAAAGCAGCAGGACTGTATACACATCATTGGTTCACAAGAACTATTATATAAAGTAACTAACCAATGGCACTAGTTCTCCATTAGTAAGCATAGTCAATCAAATGACAATGTTGCACATCAATCAATGTGTGCACACCCCCTCCGATAAGAGCTTGTAGCGATCACTAAAAAAACACTCTCCAAGCCCCTAAGCAAAGATACTGTCAGAGGTCTGCAAGGGCTGTTATAAGGAGTGACAAACCAATATCACCAACTCCCCATAGTCTCAAACAATCAAGTGACAAGATTGCACATCAGCCACTACATACACATCTCTTCATCTAAAGTTTATGATGACCACTGGGGTAGCGATTCTCCAGATAACTGTAACCATAACTCCTCACAGGTCAAAATACAAAAGCACAAGAGGGCTCCCATCCAATCAAATGGCAGAATCACGTGCCATTCGCCACTCATTCCTCCAAAACACCTCCTCCAGTATTGGCCCTCTTGGGGAACTGGTGCCATTGGAGCTTTTCTTCATTGTGTAGATGTCTCTGTGGATCTATGGTGAATGAAGCGTCTTTTGTTCATTCGCCTGATTTCAACCAGTAAGGAACCAGCTTTATCTGTGTTTTGCCCTTTGACTGGTTATAAGTTTTCATGCCGACTATGCACAACTATTCATGGGACACATTATATACATATTTTTTATACACTTTTACATTTTTCTCCTTGTATTATGACCTGTGAGGAGTTATGGTTACAGTTATCTGGAGAATCGCTACCCCAGCAGTCATCATAAACTTTAGATGAAGAGATGTGTATGTAGTGGCTGATGTGCGATCTTGTCACTTGATTATTTGGGACTGTCTATGGGGAGTTGGCGATATTGGTTTGTCACTCCTTATAACAGCCCTTGCGGACCTCTGACAGTATCTTTGCTTAGGGGCTTGGAGAGTGTTTTTTTAGTGATCGCTACAAGCTCTTATTGGAGGGGGTATGCACACATTGATTGATGTGCAACATTGCCATTTGATTGGCTATGCTTACTAATGAAGAGCTAGCGCCATTGGTTAGTTACTTTACATAATAGTTCTTGTGAACCAATGATGTGTATACAATCCTGCTGCTTTACTGGCTATGAAGATTGTTAAATGGAGCATTATTTGACAATTTGTTTGGTTGATAGCTCCGTTTTTCTTCCTATAGGAAATCAGTATTATAGTTATAACCATTGGCCATTAGTTTACCAGGATGTCAGAAATGAAAAAAATGATTGGTTAAGCTACTATTTTTAAATGCAAAGCAGTAATAAGTTTTATGATCTGATGAAGGCTGAATAGTTGAAAGCGCTTATCCGATGTTATTTTATTTTGTATTTTGTTTTATTTGAATATTCATTTATTTAATAAATATTTTTATCCTACTGGATTGCCTGACTGGGATATTAGGAAGTTCAAGAAATGTATTGCCGTGGTGGTGTTTCGAAGTCTTTTTCTCCTGGTGCTGTTTTTTTTATCTTCGACACCTTCAGTGGAGTTTGGAAGTATTTTCTCATTTTTCATCACACAGACATAGGCCTTTTGGGCATGTGTAGTCTGCTGTAGATGTAATAGATACAGAAACACACACACACAAGGCAGGTGATATGAGATTACAACCCCTACCTCACTACTATTACACAATGGAGCTCACCTTCGGACTTGCATGTGACATTGGTTACAATTGGTGTGCAAATGGCTTCAGCATTACTTCACTGTATGCCTTTCAGGTTCTCTCTCTCTCTTTCTCTCTGTCTCTCTCTCTCTCTCTCTCTCTATTACTCTCTTTCTCTCTGTCTCTGCCTGTCTCTCTCTCATCCCTGTGTCTACCTGTCTATAATTGTTATATTTGTATATGCTACCTATGCATATATATATATATATATATATATATATATATATATATATAGATACTTATATATATATATATAAAAATATATATATATATATATATATATATATATATATATATATATATATATATATATCACTCATCAGATGCAGATATATCTTATATGTGCCACATACAGATAGATGAGGGTAATCCTCTCTAATAGGGGTGGTGAGAGACAGTTAAGGTGTACATAGCTGTGTGTATGCAAAGGCATATATGGACAACACAGCTCAATAGTCAGATGTGTGTTTAGACATCGGCTGTAATTCTCTAAGTGTAGGACCATACCCAGTATGACCTTCAGTAGTAACAGTGGGACTCCAGTCCAGAGCTACCTGTAATCTGGTCCAGGATTCTGTGTGCTACATCTGATTGCTGATGAACCTGTGTAAACAGTCCAGCACCTCAATGATATACTGACTGAAGGATGTCCTGGCTGTGTGCTATCTTTATTAAGTGAGTCATATCCTGGGGTGGGTACAGACTGCATTGGACTGAGCAGAGTTTACCATAATATGTGTGGTATATTCTACATAGCAGTGTGATTTCCTGGTATGTCAGTGGCAGATCAGTATACAGTAATGTGAGCGAGCAGTGACAAAATTGTTTACTGACTCCATACACTGCAGGGAACTATGTTACAGCAGAAATTGTTCTAGTGTGCACATTCTATGTTTTCTGGCCAGTGGTTCCCATTCCCCTTATATGTGTCTCTTCGTCCTTCTGTAGTCCAGTCAGAATCTTTGTCCACAGTTGCTGCTATGTATTTGTAGTTATAGTGTGAGTGGTACTGAGGACATAACATCACACACAGGGCTACAGACTTCACACCTCTGACTGTACTTGTTTAGCAGGTTGCCCATCATTGTGCCCCATAATCTGCGGTGGTCCTCAGATGGTTTGTGTTGCACTGTTATTATAAGGCTACATGTTGGCCATAGTTCTCAAACTTTTACAGACAGACATCTGAACAAGCACATATATAACAGTCAGACAGAGGCTCAGACATGGGGGCAGGCTCTTAATATTACTCTTCCAAACATAGACAGTTGGTAGAATGGTTTTGTATTAGCTTGCATTTACTTATGGGTATGACATCTGCATCTCAACTGTCTGTCATTGATATTTTCACATAAACTTTTACTGGTTTGCAAATAGTTTGCCAGGCAAATGCAATATTATGACAATCAGAACAGATATATGAGGCATACATGTGGACATTCTGTGATGCCCTGTCATTCCAGGGGTGTGGATGGTGCCCACTGACTTGTTGTCAGTACTGACACATTAATGTGGCAGCCTTTATATCCTACTGCTAGACTGACCTGTCACGACCTGCTATTCTACTAGGCACTGTGTAGGTTACTCAGAGCTGCGTACTGTTCATATGTATGACCCCCTGTCCCTCCATTTTCCAGCTTTCCTGCAGTAACAAATATTGACTTCTGGACAGTGTGTACAACTCCTGTTGTAGCTGATATACAAAACAGTTGGCATGGCCAGTCTCATACCATGGACCTTGATAATCAGGTCATTACAGCCGAGTGCTCCTCCAGGCGTCTTCTGCAGTTAACTCATACTGCTCCTCTAGGCGTCAAACACTGATTGTTCATATTTGCATTAATAATTCCAAAACCATGTTACATACAAGGTACCAGGATATTTTGTCTTGAAACATATGTGATGGCAAAAACAACTGTATCAATATTTGACCTCTCTCAATGAGTATTTTCTAGAACTGTAAGGTAATAATTTAATTTTTTAATGTCTTAAACCACACCCACTGGGAGTTAAAGGCACACACTCAAAAGAGCTGTACTGGAGGGAATGAGTTAAATCAGTGAATGCTTAAAAAAGGAAATTCTGATTTATCGACTCATTGTAAGTGAAAGCTTACAATCCCAAACACTTGGAACAGCAATTTATTTTCCCAGGGAAAAAAAATCGCTGCTCCACAAAAAAAAAAAAAAAAAAAAAAAAAAACAAGTAAAAATAAAAACTTCAAAACACTACATAAAAGTGGGGGGCTTCACCCCCAACCCCCCTACTTAAATATACCAACTCCAAGATCACACTACAATGAGGAAAATGGCAAAGAAATGGAGGTGGCCAAGTGATTTCTTTCCCAGGGAAAGAAATCACTTATATGCCGTTTTGCTATTTTGCTGTTTCTTGCTTTCAAGCATTCGAAGGATTGTGCCTTCAATTGTATAATAGGAACATCATAATCACAATACTGTACTTAGACCACTACGCCACAACAGCCACCAATAAGTGGTGTCTACTTCCTGACACTGTTAACCACAAACATACATAGCACATTGACCCCTGCATATTATAGAAATGGAACAAGTTATCAAGTTGATTGTGACAGCCCTGGGAATGTGTGGTCTGCTGCTATTACCTTACAAACATACATGTTACTGCAGTTCTATGTGGACATGGGTGTGTTGGGGGGAGGGGGGCATACCTCTCAACTGTACACAGCTTCACAGACTGTCTAGCTGTTTGGCTCATATTTTGTGTCCATTTTTCATAAAACCTGTGGTTATGTGGCAAATAATAGTGAAATCATTTAAGACTGAAATTAGAATGTAATAACAGAAATTTGAGTTTCAGACTTCTTGCCCTTCAGAGAATTCATGCTACTGCAACACCTGTTATTCTATCAACTTTCTATGTTTGTAAGAGCAATATTTAAGATTTGTTCCTGTTTTTGGGCCTTTGTCCCACATTTCTTTGGGTCTATATTACGTTATCAAAAAGCCGTTATATTAAGCGGCTTTTCATCAACCCATAAAAGTCTAACTTTTATAATAGTGAAAACCCAGATGAGCGAATTCTTTCCCTGGGAAAGAAATCATGAGCCCTACCACAAACTGCACACTACTTTAAACATAACAAAGTGGGGGGCTTCCCCCCCTCATCCCCTCCTTACTAAATATACCAACTCCAAGATCGCACTACAGTGGGAAAAAGGGCAAACTCACAAGGATGGCCAAGCGGTTTCTTTTCCAGAGAAAGAATTCATTCATTCAGGTGTTTGCTATTATAAGAGTTCAACTTTTATGGGTCGATGAAAAGCCATTCAATATAACAGCTTTTCAGTAACATAATATAGACTCGTTTCTTTATGACTTTGTACAGATTTCTTGCTGTAAGAGGTTTAGAGCTATGTATGGTCCTCCAACATTGACATCCATGCATTTGTCCTATGACCCCGCTGTTTGCATGTCCCTCACATAGTGCAGTGGATTTTGTTGGCTTAGGGCCTATTGCATATTGTGGGGTAGCCAGTATTTGGGTGAGAGTTCCTGTTGTCCCACATAGCTGTCTGTTGTGTGCTGCTATCCCGGTAACCCGCTCCATTCCCATGCATACATGCAGCAATACCATACATAGGCTACCATAGTGTACAGCACCATTCATTTATTGTTAAGAAGAGTGACTTACCTTGTGCCAGCAGCAGGTGCAAGGACAGTGCTTCAGGGCTGATTCTGTAAGATGCATGCAGTACAGAGTCTATACATGGTAATGTATAGGTAGTGTGATATAACTGGCATCCATTTTAATGTGTGTATGTGAGTTGGAGTAAGGTGTCAGTCCCTGGGCCATTAGGGTATCAGTGTATGTGCTATGCATTGCCTCTTTGCCAAGACCAGGGAGTACTAGGTATGGTTACATCTGCCTACAAGGACAGGCTTAGGGGTTTCCTCCTTCGTGTCCCCCTGCACCTGTGGGGACCTTGACAATGGCGGAGGGAGGCTGTGTGTCCCTTCCCTGTGATGTTCCTGCCGCAGGTGTTTCTACAGGATCATATTGTGTAGCATGGCAGATACTATGAACATATGTTCACATGTGGCTGGAAAGTACTGCAGGGCTCCACTGGACATGTCAAGGCAGTGGAACCATGACTCAAGCAGAACAAATACATGCTCTATGATGTCCCTAGTTTGTGTGTGTGCCTCATTATGGCATTCTTAAGTTGGTGCCTGTGCATTTCTGATGGGTGTCATCATTCACGGTTCCAGTGTGTAACCAGAATCATATGGGATGTCCTCCCTGGCAAATGCCTGTTACAACTGTGATGCATGCCAGATGTGGGAGTCGTGATAACTGCCAGTGCTGGCAGCACACACATGGATGATAATGCCCTGGGCATTGCACAGGACCTGGCAGTTGATGGAGGGATACCTCTTGCGGTTGACATAGACATTACCCTCCTCACCAGGTGGTGCTTTGATGTGCACATGAGTACGGACTATGGCACCCAGTACCTCTAGGTAGTATGCTACATGGTGGAAGAGATGCATATTGCTGGTCCTTTCCTCAGGGGTCTTGGGGAAATAAATGTGCTCACTGGCATGTATTAGCATGACATCCAGGAACTGGTGGAGTACCCTGGAAGTAGATGCCTGTGAGATCCCCATGATGTCCCCAGTAGGTCTTTGGAAAGTACCTGCAGCTAATATTCTTAAGGCTACACATTTCCACCTGGATGGGTTCCCCTCTGTTGGCTCTGGGTCTGAGGTGAAGCTGGCAGAGCTCGGTGAGTTGCTGTAGTATGTCCCTGTCCACCCTTTAGCATTCTACTATCTCCAGCTCATGCCACCCCTGAAAGTTTGCCCTGGGCCTGAACACTTTTTTCCTTCTCAGTCTAGGCCTATTGTCAGCATCATCCTCATTGCTGACCTCATCCTGTAGTGCATGCAGATGTAGTAGAGCAGCAGCAGCCCTTAACATTTTGTCATTTAAAATTCCCAAGTGTGTACTACAATGGTGCGTTGTATGTGGGAAAAATCAGATTGAAGGATGTATGCATACTTTACACTGGTGTGCTGCAGATGCAGCCTGTGTGATTGGCTGACTATAATACATTCCACCTGCCAGCTATAGTACTGAGGGTTTTGAATGGGCCATTGTCAGTGGAACAGGGCTTATCAGTCATTTATGCTTGACTGGCTTTCCCAGGCTATTTACCCCCTTTTTTTAATTTCTTCAACTGCTAAGCCCCGAAGGGCTCCACTGGTGTTAACATTACTGAGAAGAAAGAGCCCTTCCCTGTACCCGGTCATGCTTAGCTTTTCTTCAACCAGCTAAGCACAGCTTAGCAGCCTCAGACACACCCCTCCTGCTTATCTGTGCTTAGCTGAGCAGAAACAGGAGCCACTGAGCTCCGATCTGATATCACAAACTGTGGCACACACCCTTTTCATGTCAGCTGTCTTTTCTGCCTGCACTATCATGGTCCTAGCCTTTACACAGTTAGTACTTGCGGACACCATGGCTCATTTTGTTATTCAATAAACCTGCCTTATTTACATGCACCTTATTGCATATAACCTGGATACTACACTACACCAGAGCCTATGTCCTTAGCAGCCACTATAATCTGCCATTGTATGAGTCTGTATGCTGGCCAATATAATGGAAAAAATCAAAATAGCTTTAAATGTCATATTTCTCAATTTTTATTTATTTATTTATTTTTTTGCAAAATAGGTGGCATATGTCTTAAAAAAAGCTTAGTTTTTAATATACTTCATTAATTTTTTACATCACTGGCCATAGTACTTGCCATTTACATGTCTACTGAGCATTGCACAACCTTTTATTTGGGCAGTTACAGCCCCTGTATAATATTTTTACGCTGGTACACAGTTTGTAACCGCGTACATTCTGGAGGCTTACATGGCACGTACATGGGTGCCTTTATGCTTCCTGGATTGTGAAATCACCTCATTTGCATGGTTTTTACCAGCAGATGAGGAGATTTGCATTCTGGGGGCACCTCCGTGTCCGCACAGTGTCAGGATGTTCATGCATGGCTCGAGGCTTGTTTTCTGGATTGCTCGGCAGCCATGTTGCATGTTCGAGCCTTACCACTATTCTTACACGGAAATTCACTTCATGTAAGGTTTATTGAATTTCTCCTTATATAGTCAGTGAGGTATGAAACATCTTATTGGTTAGTTAATAAGAGAAGATGAAGTAAAATTATTAGATACAACGATTTTGATATCAGGACGGGTGATGATATGTGACTTGAGAAAAAATTTAAACTATGTGATAGTTATAGTAATATATGCTTATACAAACATGTCAGAAAGAAAAAAATGTTTGAAGAATTAAAAAAAATATATGATAGTAAATAAGTCAGTGGTAATGATGGAGACATTAAATGTAAATTAAGAAAATTAAAAGGAAAATAACATAAATTGTAAAGATGTAAAAGAAGTGATACAGTGTGGAAAATTGAGAATAGGAAAAAGTAAAGTGCAGACATACAAAATGGATTTTTTAAAACAGAGGTAGATTAGGTGACATGAAAGATGTGACAGGTAGGGTAGAATGAGTAGATTTTTTAGATCATAGGGCAATATGGTTATAATAAAAAAATATTAAAATAAGGAAAAGTAGTAAAGTAGTTAACAGAGAATGTAAGTAAAAATAATTATATGACAGGGAAGATAGCAGACTATAGAAAGGACACATTATAATCAAAATATTTTATGAAAGCTTGACAAAATGGTAGGTATTGTTTAAAAATACCTATGAAATACTTGTTTGGAAGGTAAAGTCAGAAAAAGAAATAAAGTGGAAATGGCAGAAAAAGAAATAAAGTGGAATATGAAAACGTGCTGAAAGATTTTTGTGAACTCTCTCCCTGGTGCTACAACTCTACTATTTCTATCACTTCCTTCCCTTTACTCTGCCCACTTACTGCCTTCCCTGCCACTCTACCATGACTTTTTCCCTCCTTATACCTTCTATCTCTTCCCATTCTTACACTGTACTTAATTTCCCCACTGCATCAAACCTTGTAGATTTAATACATTCATGTGTATTTGAATATATGCCTTTCATTATTTCTATTTTTCCATGATTGTAATTATGTTTCACTACTGTTTTATTATTTTCTTTAAATGTAATAGTTCTGCTCATAATTCTTTATGTGTATTAATATTTTCTTTGTATGTAATTATTGTGGAGCTTTCCTCCCCAGGCCTCCACTGAAAATGTGCTCTTTCCAGGCCCAGCGGACTTTCCCAGTTAATAAATGCAACAAATAAATAATAAAATACATTTTGAGAAAAAGGAATAGAACAAGTAAGTAATCAAATAAAAGAGAAATAGAAATAAAAATGTATGAGAAAAATAAACAAAAATGAAGTCAATAATGTATAGACAATTTTTTAAAGGGAAAGAAGGATAAAGTTCCATCCATTTTAAGAAAGGAAGTAAAAAAAAGGAAGGTAAGATGGATGGAATGTTGGAGATGAATGGTGTAGTAAAATGTAAGCAAGAAGAAATTATAGCAGTGATAGAAAAATGTATAAGAAGGAAAAAGCTGAAAGATGAAGGTGGAAAGTAAAGACAATTTCAGATTGAACAAAATTAAATAACAAATAGTTGAATAGAAAGAACTGGAAGAGAATATAAATGAAAAGAAGGAAGAATCAGAACTAGGTTTGGATGGGTTAAGTTATGGATATTAACAGGTGATGAGTGTAAGAGGAAAAAGTATCTGTGGAAATACTGAATGAATGGTTAGAGGAAGGGACAGAAGATGAAAAGTTGTGCTGGAGTGATTACATTTATATGGAAGTAAGATGAGAAAAATATTTATAACTGAAGGTCAGTAACACTGGATAATGTTTTTTATAAAGATAATGCAAAAAGAATTGGGAATATTTTGGAAAAAGTGATAGGGGTAAGGTATGTGAAGTAAAGGAAAACAAGTGAATTAAATGTTATTAGTAACATCAGAAGGAATAGATGCTACTTTAAATGAGAATAAAGATTTAAGGTTGGTTCTTCTGACATAGCAAAAACATGTGATTTAGTAAGCCATGAGGCAGTGAGGGGATATTTTAGGGGATTATGGGGTTGAGAAAATAGTAAAAGAATAATAGCACTATCATGAGATGCCTTGAGTAAAGGTAATGGTAAATGATTGGGTAGGAAAAGAAAATTAAAAAAGGGTTAAAATAGGGTTTTCAAGTATGTGTTTTATATGCCAGAAATGAATGCAATCATACAAACATGCAATGAGAAATGAAAGAAGCAGGATGGGAGAAAGTCTAATAATATCCGTTTATCTTTCATATGCAGATGATTTAGTTATTATGACAAAAATATTGTATGAATGAGGAAAACAGATACAAGGATGGAGAAGGGGATGGTTACGTGAAGCTAGATAAAGGGTAAATAGGTGAAAAAGTAAAGAGTTTGATAAAATAATAAAAAATGAAATATATTTTACTAGAAATGAAATATTAAGAATCAGGTTTGGTAAAGATTGAAAACAGAACAATGGAGAAAAATTCTGGATGACATAAAAAGTTAGTTATTAAAGGAAAACTATCATTTAGAAAGAAGGTATATATATATATATATATATATATATATATATATATATATATATGTATATGTTATATATATAGGGAAGTTGAGGAGTGTATGTATAAATGTTTCCCAGAAAAATGGAAAAATAATTAGATTATAATTATTATTATTATTTCAGTTTTATTTGAGGATCAAGACTCAATCCAGTTAGACAGAGAATTGTATTTTATAGGAAAAAGGAGGTTTGAATAAAAAAATGTGTTTTTGTCATCTGTACATATTTTCTGTGTATCATATGAAGAAAAAGGAAAGAAGCTTGCTAGGGAAAACTGCATGTAAATTATGGAAAGATTGGAAAATGAAAAGGGAAAGAAAAGAAGTAAAATGAGATGATAAAGACAAAGAGCAAGCTATGGTAAATTTAGATTGATTAAGTTAAAAAAATAAAAAAGGAATGAAATGACAATGAAAAATATTATTTAATACATCTATGGAAAAGAATAAGGTTAAAAAGCAATAAAATTAAAAGGAAAAGATCTCAAGATTATTTATGAGGCTCAAGATTTTTTTGTGGAGATTATAAGTTGACTAAAAAGTAATATGAAATATAAAGCAAATGGGAAAGGGTAAAGATTTTAATAAATAAAAATGATAATGCATTATTTTATTAGATTGCAAAAACAAATGATGAGTTTTGAAAAAATCAAAATTAATATGGGGAAGGTTTTTGAAATATAAACATGGATATAATACAGGATTGTGGAGAAAAAATTGGGATAGAATAAAAGATGTTGCATTATGTGAAAGTGAAGATGTAAAATATTAAATATTGTAACTATTGTAACTGTAGCAAATATTGCAGCAATATACATAGAAAGAAAGGGGTGTGGTACATTAATATGCATATATATATATATATATATATACATATATGTATGTGTGTGTGTGTGTGTGTGTGCATATCAATCTATCTAATCTATCTTTCTTTCTTTCTATCTATCTATCTATCTATCTATCTATCTATCTATCTATCTATCTATCTATCTCCATAAGTTACTATAAAGTCAGGCAGAAGGGCCTTAGTTTAATGTGCCAGCAAGTCCTGTGAGATCTTTTACATCCATCTAAGCTACCACCAATTCATGCAGATGGATAGGCAGTTAACATCTCATTAAAGGACGGTGCACTTGGAAGTGAAGCAAACCTCCTCATGCTGGTCTGGAAAATTAATCCAGCTGCCTGGTGTGGGAAGAAAACCCACAGCTTTATGATATTCCACCACCAAAGGCAAGTGTACTACCTGTTGAGCAACTGAAGCATTTCATAATATGTTGCATTGTAAGGATTTTCATACAAAGTCTGGCTAATTTTGAGCACAGTACAATTGACCTTATATCTTACAATATTCGGTCTAAGTACATGCAGGCATAGATACAATCAGGTACATGTTTGATGGCTGTATAATTTATGGCATTTGCTCAGTAGTGAGACTGGCCAGTCCTTGCACAACACTGTGCCTTTACATGGAGACCTGGGGTTATGCAGTACAAAGGTTAATAGCAATCTGATTTACGATGCTCAAGTTAAATATACAGTTTGAATGGTGTGAGCATAGCATTAATATGTTTAACATTATTTTTCCAAAATATGTACTCCATGTTCTTTAAGATTAATTAGATCTGTGGCAACTTCATTATGGTGAATGTGAATCTTTACTACCAAAAACAGAGATTTTTCTTACCTGAAAATATTAACCTAGGAAGGCTGAAAGTGAGTAGACTGTCAGATAACAGTAGAGGTTAACAGGTCATCACATTGTCTAACAGGTAGTCAGCTTATTTTTTTGAGTATAGAGAATGTATGTTCCATTAGAAAAGCAAAGTGGATAAAATTTAGTCAATCACAATTTCAGAAAGCAAAACTATATGTAACGCTGTATAGATACTCCAAAAGCGTATCCAAAAAGTGCCAAAAATCAACTAGTAAACAAAAAAGGTACCCAGGTCCGGTGAAACAATAAAGTGACAGAAAGTAGTCAGGCAAAATGCTTTAATCCAAAAGTAAATACTGTAATTGTTTAATGTCATTATTATTCATTTTGTAAAAGAAATGATGCATTAATTTTAATTTTCTGTACAATGGGTCTAAATGTCATGAATGTTGTTTACATAAAGAATACAAGACAGAATATGTGGTTTGTTGTCCAAAGAAGCACCACCGGTGAAGAAAGTACAAATGTGTATGGCAGAGGGCTTTGAGAACAAAGTGGCAGAAGACGATTCTCACTATGACCAAGCTCTGTTATGATCCGTTCCATAATCCAGCACATGATACTGGTGGCAGTTACATTTCTGCCCTCATGGCAACCTGCACTTCCTGTCATTTGGATAGGTGCCACTTTGGTTCACTGCAGTAGACAGCGGAGAAAACCTGTAAAGAGCCCACATCTGATAAGTCTTTTCAAATGAAAATGTAATATTGGAGGCGTTAATGTTTTTTTTTTTGTTGATTTGTTCGTGATTACAGTATTTACTTTTGGATTAAAACATTTACCTGACTACTTTCTGTCGCTTTATTGTTCCTCTGTAGCTCCTGCATTTAAATAAGGTTGGACCATATTCTAGACCGAGTGCAGAACATAAGATTAGCATGTCTCTTTGACTGCCAAGTGGAGAATGCTACTTATTTCCCAGCAAGTTCCTTGTTTCTGATTGATCTTTTGCGTTAGTTTGTCTACATGGGTTTTGAAGAAAAACAGTATTTAAAGAGGTGAATATTTCTCACCTTGTGCCCCTAGCGGGGTGCTGATCTCTGAAGAGTAGTTACAAAGAGGTACTCAGATGAACAATGATTCTTATGATAGTTGCCTAAATAATACCAATAATAATGAAAAATAAGCTTCTGAAATGAGGAAAAGGGAAATATAATATGTAGCAGTAGTAGTAGTACAGGACAAAGATTACTGAATTAATATTTGATAAGTCAGTTAACTCTTAGGTTAATCAACTCTAGTATGAAGAAAGCCTTGCAACAAATTTAAGTAATTAGAAGCAATTCTGTAATATGTGAACAATGTGATGGGTATGAAAACATGTGTAGTTCCATTACTAAATCAAGATCCAGTAGTTAATGATCAAAAAGCCATAATAGGGCTGTTAAGAGACCACTTCTTTGGATAAGTTACATCTAATAGTTAAAACCAACAGGATAAAATAAACTTAGAAAAAGACGTGTTTCCCCAACTATAATCAAAGAGAATATTTGTACATATCTAAGCAAAGGCAAACTAAGTAGTGGCATGAAGATAGATAACATTCTTAGGCAATTTTCTATCTGTTGCAGTACTTAATTCCTCTCCTTCCTTTACAATTTAATAGTTCACTTTAACATGGCATTATTTCTAATATATGAAGACTAGCCAAAGTACTCTCGATCTATAAGGTGGGTAGCCTAAACCAAATGCATTATTATAGGCCTATCAGTTTACCATTTATTTTTTGAAAATTTTAGGAGAGATGTCTGTTACCAATACCAGACCAAAACAAAGCATATGCAGTAGGCCTTGCTGTCAATCTGGATGTTTTTTGGCATTCTTTATTGCTCCCCACAACTGACTATTAGCTGTCACCAACTCCTTTACTTATTCACTGGGTCTCCTGCTTTATCCTCACCTAGACTCTACCTGATCCTTGCCAGTGCTGGTGAGGCAAATGAGGAAGCTGATGCAGTGTCGCATGACTGCCCATAAGTGTCTTCTGATGCCCTAACTTTTCTTACCCTCTGAATGTGTTTTGGATGTCCACTGCAGACTTGCAATGAGGATGTATTGGTGTATCATCCTGCCTCTATGGTGACTCAACCAGTGCTCCCACCTATTGCCTTCAGAACCATGATCCTGTCTGCCCCCAGCCTACTCCAGGGATTGACTGTGAGGTGCATACAAGTGTATACAAGATGGCCACATCCATCTTTACCTGATAGTACTTCAGGCACCCAATCCACTAATTGAACCAAAGTTGCATGAGCCATAGTCAGGGCTGTATCTCTTGATTCCATGGTGCTGGTTATAAATCATTGTGGTTTCATGAAGAAATGTTCAACTCTTTCTAGTCTTGGGAATTTCTGTAATCCAATAAGTAAGGCTACAGATGTGGTTCTGTAGTGTATCTGGACTCTTTTGATAGTGTTCTCTACAGAATTATAATCAATAGCACAATAAAATTAGTAGTAAATTCCTTTACAGTGGCATGGTTGCATTGCTGCTTTCAGAATAGATGTAAAAGAGTAAAAATGCAAGGTAATGTTTTTTATTCTTGAATAGCCTATGGTATGTTCTGGAGTCTCACGGGAATCAATTCTGGGCACAATTTTTTTCAATATAGTATTCTCTCTTTCGTCAAAATCATGTAATTAATAGATAATCTAATTATTTAAATATGTTGTTGATATCAAAATTAGAGCTATCATAACAGATGAGGACTGCATATTGTTTAATATCTTCCCATCTATAATCAGCAGTTGGCTGAATGATCATGGGCTCATTATGAACTTCAGTTGGAATATTAAGCTCTTTAGACCATTGAAGCCAAATCCACTTGATAGCTCAACTGTTTGGAATATGCCTATTCAAACTTGGGAATATTAGTAAGTAGTAATATGTGCTTCAGACACAATCCAGTCTTAATTAAATCAAAAGATCTGAAGGTCATACATAGGATTTGTTTCATAAGTTTGTCATATAGATCTCCTCAGCCACTAACAAGAATGTAAAGCTCATGTGTTAGACCAGTAATTGAGGACAATTCTATGCTTTATTCATACGCAAAGGGAGATATGTTCTCTGTGGAAGCAGTAGAAAGAAAATTCACAAAAAGAATACCTTCACGCAGGAACAAAGCATACACAAAACAGCTACTCCATTCCTTCAGCTGCTGTTTTATTAGGTACATTTAATTCAGCCTTTAAAGCACTTCATAAGAAAGAATTAGGGATAGTACTAGAAACTGAGATTTCTTTGAGATAGTAATTTTTATATACAAAGTAGTGAAGTGTAGAACTGCTGAAAAAGCTAGGTTTACTTCTTAATTGATTGGTGGGCTCTGGAATAGGCTATTATTAACTATTAGACTTAATAAATCTGAGGCCAGGTTCAAGAGTGCACTAGACTCGTGGAGAGGTTTTGTCTTTATATTCCACTAATTTGGAGTCTGGGTTCTAGTATATCCATCAGGCCTGAACACAAGTGATATAAAACTATGATTTACAGTAGTTTCTTGATCTTCATGCTTGAAGATTGATCTGGAAGGACTATAGAAGGAGTTGCATACACCAGATACAAGGCACTCCACAGGGTATCCTTGTAAAAAGAAGGGAGTTGAACCCTCTAGTGGAGAAGCCAGATGGATTTATCCCTGTGTATATGAAAGAGTAAGATATTGTGGTTATCCTTGTCTATGGGGCTGCAACAAGAGTTACTCTATTGATGCGAAGATTTCTGTAAGTAATGTTGATTTATTTGCCAGGTAGTCTGCCAGAATGCTGCCTATAAAGGAATGTTGTATTGTACTGATTTGTTAAGTGGGTAGGCCCACTGGACACCAGTCCCTCTTTTCAAGGTCTACCCAGGAACCCTAGCTGGTTAAGTGACTTACTCAGAGTTACACAGTAAGAAAATGGAGGTGGAAGAAGTCACATCTTGTGCCTTTGACTACAGGAAGCACCTTGTTAACAGATTATTCTCTACCCAAATAGCCTCCTCTTTGGCTGGCTGTGGCCAGACTTTACCATTGTCTACTTTGTGACTAATATTAGATACTTGGCTCACTCCTACATTAATTGGTTGTTGGGTCCCTGTGTCCACATCTCTACCAATTTGGTACATGCTCATTTATTAGCAAACCAGTCCCCAAAATCCTGTAGTACTGCAGAGAATTCCTGAATCTGGGTAGAAGATAGCTGCTGTGAAATACTATGTCAGCTGCTGGGGTGTTAGACTGATCTTCATTGAGAAGCTCCACTCTAGTTCTTCCTGTAACCAGTGTCAGATTTGTATGCCAGTGTCTGTGTATCATAGTAGGGCTTCATCATGTTAACAGTAGAGGTTTTCTCTCTCCTGCCTGGCGACTCCACAAAGAAGTTAATATTCCTTAACTTCGTCACACATAAACGTACCCTCCAATACTGACTGCAGCTCATTCTGTCTAAATAAGAATAAGCAGCATCACCTTCTGCCCAATAACATATAATTGCAGGCTGTAGCTGTCCAGTCATGCCAGGTATTTTGCTGCCATTGTGTTTGCTTTAGGTGCTAAGCCTAATCCTGGAATTTAGGACATATACCACAAACGATTCCTTGTAGGAATCACAACCAGCCTGCTATTCATTATGGATTAAATCCAGAGGCTGTCTCACTGTGTGAACATATGGTAACTGTAAGGAAAAAAAATAAGACTCATATGGCATAGCTATGTATGCAACACAGATATGGAGAAAATCATTTCCTACTCACATTTAAACTGCTTGCAAATATCCTCCACTGGGCCAATTGCAGATGGCAGATGAAGTCTTTAAATGCTTTGCCTCATAGCATTTCCAAAAATAGGTCAGCAGATGCGATTTAAAATTATCACTTCTGTCAGAATTTCTTAGAGGAACTTACCCTGCTAAAAATTTCTAACAGAGCATTTGCTACTGTCTTTGTTTCAGAAGAAGACAAAATCACTGCTTCAGGGAATATATTAGAGCAGTTCACCACCATAAAGACATACCTTTTACCCATTGTGCTTGGTATACAACAGCCATCACAATGTTCACAGCTGCCCTCTATAATTGCCTCTATATTGCCTCTTCAATAACAGGTAAAGGTGTCAGTTCCACCTTAGATTTATCTTTGAGCCTTCTGCCTCACCAGACTTTTGGCACTGCTTATATGTCTTGTAATACAGTTTCACATTTTGTAGTACCCAGTCAATAAAACTTCTGCATTAGCTTTTGTATGCTTTATGCCCCTATGGCTTGAAAGAAGAATATCATGGACTTTGGAAATACGTATGCACTGGTAGGCTGTTGGCACTACCAGCTGCTATATCATTTTTTTATTTACCCCTCCTTCGTGAATCTATTCCCGCTACAGTAACCTCCTTCCCAAAAGAAGACTGTCTCTGCCCTTCAGACTCAGTATCTCTTGGCTATATTCTTCAAGTTCTGGAAAGTAGGATCTGAGAGCTGTGCTGAAGTCTTTCATTGCAATCTTTCCTAGTTCCCTTTCAAAGGAAGTCTGGTATCTCCTGACATTTATAGGTCAGGTTCAGACTTGCTATTAACATCTAACTCTCCCCACCATTTAACTTCCCCTCGAAGTCACCTTTTCCAAGAGAAGTCCAGTACCTCTCAACATCTGGACGTTCATTATATTGAGTACTGGTGCAGTAGCCTAAGCTATATGGGTTTTATCTTGCATAGGATATAACAGCTGACCAGATTACAAAGCTTCCGGTCACCTTCCACTCCACAAACATCTAAAGAGCTCGAATGTACTTTTGAACAAGGGGCACACTTTTGTTTCTGGCAGTTTAAAAGTTATTTGCAACATTCTAAAACTTTTTTCTAAGAAAATTTTCTTTTTAAGGCTGATAAAATGTATCAGAGTGCTTGTTGATGTGTTTTGCCAGGGAAAAGTTACTTTTAAGCATTTTTTTTATTTTTCACTGACTTGTACTGCTTATTTTCCCTGAGAAACAGCTCTGTTTTCAGCTTGATTATGGAACAAACTACTGGTCCCACAGTTCATCCTATGTTATCATAGGATCATAGGAGATTACTAGGCTGTTGACCTCGAGGTCATTTCAAACCTAGCCATTTCATCTCAATGTAATACTATAGAAATGCTAGTCAATACCCATGATTGCCTTTAGTAATGACTGCCCATGTCCAGGAGGGTTGTGGGCGCTATCCCCAGTAAGAATTTACAGTGCCCCATCCACTCGTCCATGTTCCTCTTGAACAGTGTCATAGAGGTATTCTATTTCTCAAGGCAACTAAAGAAAAAGTTAACTAAACAGTCTTTGCTATTACAGCAAGCAAACAATTTGCTTCAGCCACATGTGGGTGACTTTGCTGTAGCCAATGCTGGTTCATCTGATGAGTCTTCATATTCTCCAATCTCTCTGGCTGAAGCATAGTTGGTTCAACTAGAGCCTTGGGCCAGTACTGTGAACCAATGCCCCATCCCAATGCTCTTCAAGTGAAGAGCAAAAAATGCACTTCACTGTAACAAACTAATCCATACATTGTAGGCAATCAGCTTAGTACAGTTAAATCAATGACCCCCCAGCTTTTCTGAAAAGCAATAAATAAATAAATAAATAAAAATGGACATTCCTTCTCTTGCACACCAACCAAGTGACCAGATGCACAACACCCCCCAGTCCTGCATCAGCCATTCAGGCACAATTTCTGTACCCTGCCTACAACCCCTCTTCAATACTGCCTGCATGGGCAGTGCTTTTGGTTTAGTTAAAACAAATTCTCTTTTTTAAACTGTAGCAAACAGTTGCAACAACTTATTCCCTGCCTGCATGAAGTGTTAAAACACACACATTTCTGAAAAAAAATCTTTTTAAACTGTAGCAAACTGCTTGCTACAAATGTAGCAAACAGTTGCTGCAGTTTATATATTGCCTGCATAGAGCACTAGATCATTCAGGTTTTAGTTAAAACAATTTTTTTTAACTTTTAAACTGTAGAAAACTGCATGCTACACTGCAAGCAGTTGCTACAGTTTAGAGCACACATGGAGCACTACAGCACTCAGATTTGAGCACAAATGTGATGCTGGCTTTTAAGAGCCAGTATTGCATTAACAAAAGAACAGATCAGCTGGTTGCGACCTCCCCCTCAACACTTTGTGCTCAGGGCAGTTGCCACTCTTGCTCTACCCAAGCTACTCTACTGTCCTCTGGTGCTGTCCATGCAGGCACTATAAACTTGGGGATACCCATGTCCTGTCCGGCTGTTGGGGTCCCCTCAGTGGGGATGAGAGAGCTATGCTTGTTGATCCTGGGAGAATGGGCAGGGAAGATATCCCTCTTTAGCCAGACGTTTGTACCCATTACTGGGAAAGCTGTTGCTGACATTAGTAATCATATTTGCACCAACTTTTCTTTCAAAAAAAAAAAAAAGGAAAATGGACCCGATCCACTAGACAAGAGTAATTTATTAAGTCTAGCTCAGGGTCTTGTATAGGCTATTTCCCCTTTTACTAAGTGGGATCTGGTAAAAGAAAAAGGAATTCCACTTTTATTAATGAGATTCAAGAAAATGAATCTGGGGAGGAATGTGATATGACACATACAGGTTTTTCTTCTCAGATTTCCAATTCAGACTCTGAGGAGACCATGGTATATGAATCTCTTTGAGAGGGATATTCCTTTTCTCAGATTATTTCCAGACTGTCAATATTTTAACTGGGTGAATATTGAGGTTTCTCAGTCCCTCAGGAAATACGATAAGCTATTACAACTGGAATTTCCAGAGCTCCACCAATTCCCCAGTTCTGTCAACATTAGAGGATGTCTTTGTCACAGCCTGTAGTTTCCCTGACAACAAGTCTGCTACATCTAACTGAAAGCAGACTGTAAGTTCCTCAGTCCTTCAAATTTGTATACGCTCATCCCAGATCTGTCCCAGCAGCTATGGCCATAGTTAATCCAGCTGCTGTCAAGCATTTTGTTAATTCTAATCCTTCCGTTTCAGACATGGATGGTTAAAAAATGATAAGTTTAGAGAAAAAACTGTTATGCTTTTGCAACTTTAATTTTTGGAATTTTGAGTTGTCAGGCTGGCATGTTAAAGTTTATGTATAGTGAAAGTATGAGAAGTGTTTTAATCAGCAGTTTATTCTTGTGAAGAAATATCTGCTGTGTGTGATTTAGTTTTTCCCATTTCTCAGGTCACTACTCATTGTAAGAAGTGTCTATATGACTATGTAGATACTACATCCAGGGTTGTTGCCACAGGTACTGAGTTGAGGGGGTTTGCCTGGCTGAAAATCTCCCTGAACATGTAAAAATTAGATTTTAAATTCTTATTTGGAAAGAGATTTAGTTTTGGACCTTCTGTTGAAAAGATACTCAAAAACATGATGACAGAGGTAAACTGATACATGGAATCTCTCAGGTATTTCAGCTTTTTTTTTTTTTTCCAGATTTTCCAAAAGATTTTCTGCTCCTTCCTCTGGTTTTGGCAAGAAGGAAAATAAACAGACATCCTACAATTTTTGACGAATATGTGTTCATTGTCATAAAAAAAAAAGTCCTTCAATGTTGCACAGCTTATAAACAAAATGATCATGTCTAGAGCTCGTTGTTCCCCTTTACTCAGCCCCCATTAGGCCAAGCATTGAATACAATGGCACATTTGGCATGTATGTGTTCAGACACATGCAAAAACTGAAAGACCCACAGAGGTACATTACTGAAAGGATACAAGGCCTAAGCAGTATGCCCAACATGGGCTGTCATTATGCTCAGTATCTACATACTGCTAAGAGATGACCTGTGTCTGACCTACAGAGGATTCTCTGATCAAATACTAATGGATTTATTGCACATCAGCAAGGCAAGTGGCATCAGAAATATTCAGTCTAGGGATCTAAACCTTTTCTGTAATACCAACTGGATGATTTGGAGGGAAAGATTTATCTCACAGAGGATACCACTGCTCTGGAACAGACTCCACATCCACATAAAACAAAGCTCATCCCTGTCCATAATAAAGTGCAACTTGGACCTATGGCTGGGGAACACAACATTTACCCCCGAGACTGCCCATTATAATACTACTAATTGCCAGAGGCAGCTCTTAAATGCTTTAACTCATGCATGGGTCTCCTCAAATTATGTATGTTGTGATTTCAATTATTTTCACTAGGGGGAATATAGAATTATTGACCATGGGATAAGTAAGGCCAATCTAATACCAAATGGGATAGGTTAATTCAAGCTCCAAAAGGGAAATTGTCTAGGACTAAACTGGCCCACAAGGGCAGCTAGTCTAGTACTTACCTATAAACCTAAGTATTATTTGCCCATGCTGGTCTTTGAATATCTATTCAGTATTTTTTTCCAGGGCAAAACAAAAATACACATTTATCAAATTTAGGCACAGTGTTGAATGTTTATATAAAATCGTTATTCATGTCCTACATGGAAATAGTATAATAATATTTATAAAATTTCTGCCTAAGTGGTCGCTCCATTTTGCCTACATGAAAAGACCTCACATGTATTACATAGGCTTAAAATGACCATCCCAGATTAATATGTACAGGATATATAATAGTTATTGGAACATGGGAAATGATTTGTTTTGATGTTGAAGAAATGTATTAGTTTTTACATAAATAGCTGAGTTATGGTCTTATAGGGAAAATTTGGGGACTGATACTTGGTGAAAAGGTTAAACTTAGATGTGTGTGTGTGCATGTGTGTGTGTGTGTGTGTGTGTGTGTGTGTGTGTGTGTGTGTGTGTGCGCGTGTGCGTGTGCGTGTGTGTGTGTGTATTTTAAAGAATTTAGTTTTGGAGAAAGTTTCAAAAGTAAGTCCTTACTTTTGAAAATAACTGGATAGTAATCACTCGATGAGGACGAATGAATGGCCACTGGAGGAAATGTTGCTATGGTTGTTTGCGATTTAGAGGTCTAAGGGAGATTGGCAATTGGAAAGAAGGTTTTAATGGGTGGGCTCTGCCATACATTGAATGAAATCAAGATCTGCTAGAAATTCTGTGGTAGCAGCAGAGATGGGGCATAAATGTCTAAAATGAAATCTCCATATATTGTTACATTTGGAAGCTGCAGATACTCTACTGAGATGTAGTGACTGGATTTTTTCAGACTGGAGGGGTGGTAAATGACATGGTTGGCTTGCCAGAAGAGGGAATATTTGTAAGTAGCCAATTAGGATCAGAGTCTGAGGAGGAGATAGAGTGAGCAGTTGTTTGTATATTAAGATTGTCTTTATAACAACAGCTGGGTTCTCATTCCTGTTCTGGAACCAGGTTAGCCATCAAAGTAATAATTATAGTTTGGGAAGTAAAGGCAGATATTGTATTTATCCATTTTCAGCCAAACCTCAGTGAGAGCTGTTACAGAGAGGAAATGACACCACTAGCTTAGACTGGTTTATTACTCATACAGCTGGCATTTAGTTGCAAGACAGCTAGAGTGTAAGTGTTAGGGTTTCTAAGAGGAACTGGACATGGTTTTAAGTTAATATTTGTCATTAGTAAAAGTATAAAAAACTAGTAGACTCTGTTTGAAAAGATGTTTATATACGTTTGAATTATGGTATACATTTTTGTTGGGTTTATATAATATTATAGTTGGCTCCTGAAAATGTTGGTTTATGTAATTTAGATGATTCTAGGATTGATATGAAGTAAAGTGTATTGAAACTGCTTGTTAACTGTGTAGCAGTAGGGCCATTTGCTGGATTTGGGCTGTAAATAGTGTGTGTGTGTGTGTGTGTGTGTGTGTGTGTGTGTGTGCACATGCGCGCATGTGTGTGAAGAGATCAGTAGAAATAAAAGGTTTTGCATGGTAGTGATGATGTTTGAGCGAACATTTGTAAATTGATAAGAAAGAAATGATGTTGATGCAGAGATGACTGCTCACTGAATCCACAGTGAGATTACAGGTGAAATGGGAGATGCTTAGAGTAATGGTACATAGTATTTTCTATTTTACTGGGGTGATATACAACTGGAGGGCTTGCTAAAAATAAGACAAAGGAATATGAATTACAAATAAATTGGCATTATTAATAAAAAATGACTGTATTTTGAGAAAGTGAGGATAGCTGTTTAGTCTGTGTAGACAGGATATAAGAAAGCAAGCTAGAATGTAGTATGGAAGAGTTGAATTGTAAGTAAAATGTGCTAGATTTAGACAGCAAATTAAAATGACAATCTTCAGATATGTGGTATTCAGTGTGCTTGCTAAAAGAAGTAATGCTAGCCTTTGTATAAGAACAAGTTGGGCATTAATGCATTAATATTTTCTAATCACGTGCCTAATATTGGAAAGCAGAAGTGCGGAATAAATTATATGCAGTAGGAGGTGTGAAAAAAGTTGGTCTGTACAAAAAAGGACAATGCTATTTGTGAAGATTGGGTGAAGATGGTTGAAGAATGCCAGCTTTGCCAGATAGAATTTTGGAGATAATTCTGTCATCTGTAAGTATTAATGTAAACTGTAGGCTGTTGTCTTAAATGGTAAAAATAGTGTTACATGTGGAACTGGAAAATAATGTAACAACAGTGCACATACCTCTCAAGTGTACCTCATTACGAGGAACATACCTCATTTGGGGTCTTGAAAAGTTCATGTTGCTCGAAGTTCCTCAAAGTTCCACATTGAAAGAGTCTGTCACACATTCAGTGTGAGGAATTTTTTTAAGTGAAATCCATGGTAAATAGCAATTAATCATATAAATTAATTAAAGGATCTTCTTTATAAGTAAAACCAGCATATTTTAACAATTCTATGACCTTCCTAATTGAAGTTGTTAGTAAGCCATTAGTATGTGTTCCACCTTTTGCCCATTTGTTCCACATTATGAAGGTGAATGTTCCTCATTTTGGAGATGGAAGGTTGAGAGCTATGACAGTGCACTCTCCTCACCAAAAAAAGCATGTTGCGACCCTTTGATGTTAAAACTCGGAGCCAATAAGTCTAGAGTGAGGCATCCTGCCTATTGTTTTAAGGCCAGAGTTAATGGTCAAAATTTGCATGCATAAATGTCCTTTATTGCTCTGGTTTCTGCCCAAAGGTGAAGAATGTAACTGTAGTTTCTGATAGCCTGGGAACTCAGGGAAGTGTGAAGAATTATGTAATGTGAACAAGGAATGTGATTTTAAAAACAGAGAGAATCAGAGAACATTAATGTTTTCTGTCTTGACCATCCAACTCACCAGCACTGTCTTGCTCTATATGTAATTTTATCTTAGATTTGTGTTTTATCTTAGAAATAGCTAGAAACTAAAAAGATTAGAGTGAGTGTTTTTTGTGATGTCAGAACTGTACTACTGAATTATTTTAAGTATTTCTCTGTGATCTCTGAACTCTTGACTAGCACTGTGTAGTAAAAAGTATTGTCTTGTGTTTTGACTATTTGTTATTAAATATTGTTAAACCCTTTCAACTGTGGCTGTTTTTGTAGAGATACTTTAAGCTCTTTAGAGTACTTGCATGGCTTTGGTAAAATTGTACAAAGCCACTCCAATAGCTTTAGCCCTGGGCTATACTACCAATTGGATAATAATATTGCACAGTAATAATTGGACACCCTTGTAAGGGCCTTTGAGTAGCTGATAAATATTAGTGGGTGTTGGCAGCTGGTACTACTGTATAGTCTGGTAAAAAGGGGCACAGCTGGAGAACCTGTGCCAGCATTTCCAAGGAAGATCTGTGTGGTTGTAAAAACTCTTCTCAAAGTGTGTGTGTGTGTGTGTGTGTGTGTGTGTGTGTGTGTGTGTGTGTGTGTGTGTGTGTGTGTGTGTGTGTGTGTGTATGTGTGTGTATCAGCTACCTGGGAGGGACATGAAGCACTGGTTTGACAGAGAGGGTGCTGGAGGTTTTAGCTTGCCCACTAGGCTGAGATCTGGACCCTATAGCTGTGCCAGTGGGGAGTCTTATCAGGGACCTGGAGAGCGAGGGAGCAACCAGCCCCGGACTGACTGTGATCTCTGTGTGCTCTTCAGGGAAATTGTACTTTACTGTGTGTATTGTTATCCTTTCCTCCTATATGAGATGCCCCTCACTGGTGTTAGTTGTGAGGATTGAGGCTTCTTGATTGCTGGGCCAGGGCACGGGTGTCACATATTAATTGGTTGGCAGTGGTGGGATATCCACATCACATATTACTTGGTGGCAAATACTAATTGGCTTGTAGTGGTGTGGGTAGAATGAATTCCTGTACCTTGGGTACAGTGAGCTTTGAAGGTGTTTTGTACTCTAAATCAGCCACGCAGTGAATATTCAGAGTTCAGATCACAATTGTTTTATTTCTTTTGTTAGCTTAGTTAGTCAGGGTGAGCAGGCAGCATGTCAGCAGAGGAGTATGGAAAGTGGACAAGGAGCCAGCTGGCTGAGATATGCCAGGCTAGGAGACTGGTGCATGGAAATCTGACTAAGGCAGACCTGATTGCAGCCTTGGTTACAGCCTCATCAGAAAACAGCAACCAGGAGAACAATCAGACTGGCAGTGGAGATATAATACCCTAGGGGAATGGACAGCTCAACCTTTCTACAGACGACTTAAAAATCCATCTGGAGCTAAAGAGACTTGAGATGGAGGCCAGGCATTTGGAGATAGAAGCAGCTGAGAGCTGAGAAACTGAGGAGTCTACAGGCCGAGGAGAATGAGAAACTGCTATGCCTGGTAGTTGAGGAAAAGGAGCAGCAGAGGAAGCATGAGAGGGAAATGCTGACTCTTTGCCAGAGTCATGGAGGTAATGGAGAAGGGAGTAACTGGACCCCAGAAGCACAAAAGGTCAGTAAATTTCTTCTGCAGTTTAAAGAGGGGGATAATTTTGATAGTTTCATTCATATGTTTGAGAGGTATGCAAACAGTATAGTGTTGACCAAAGGCTCTGGATATGGTTCCTGACCCCCTTACTCCATGGTAAAGCTGTAACTGTTTTGTCAAAAATGTCTGACATTGCATGTTTTGATTATACTGCTGTTAAAAATCACTTGTTAGAATTGTTTAAGCTAACACCTGAAATGTATAAAAAAAAATTTGTGAGCATAGACGCAAGGCAGATGAAAGTGTTTGTGAATATGTAGCTGGACTGAGCACTTATTTCCATATGTTGGTCAGTGGATGTCAGGTCACCACTTTTGAAGGGCTGGCAGACCTTTTGGTGAGGGAACAAGCCCTTAGCACTTTGCCTGAGGACATGAGGGTCTGGTTAGCTGATAGACAATGTGCTACTTCAGATGAGTTGGGGAAGAAGGGAGACCTGTACCTGGCAAGCAGGGCAGCCCTGCACAGGAAGAGGACCCCAGTACTGCTCTTGGGTCTAAAGGAACCCATGGTGGGCAGCCCAGACTGCCCCAAGAGAATCTGCCAGTAGCAGGGGAAGCCACTAGTCCAGTCTAGGAGCTAGGGTTAAATGTTTTAATGCAACCAGTGGGGCCATGTGGCATACAGGTTTCCATGGTGACAAAGTGGGGAACAAAATGTGAGGGAGCCAGTAAGTGGGAAAGACAAAAATGCCAATAGTAGCTTGTCTTGGGACAAAAAAGGTACTAAACTACCACCAGAGGTTATATCCTATTGTAGTGAATGGCAAAGAGACCATTGCCAAGAGAGACACAGCCTCTGATATAACCATTGTAAAGCCTGCAATGGTTATAGAGGAGCACTACTTGCCTGGACAGTCTACTCCAGTCACGGCTTTAGGAGGGATCCCATTCCAAATACCTTTGGCTAGGGTTCACCTGGACTGAGAGGGTGGAAAAGGAAGCCAGCAAGTAGGTGTGTCTGAGGATATACCTGCAGATGTCCTGCTAGGGAATGATTTTGATAGTGCAGTACCCTGTGCTTGTGCAGTTACACGCAGTCAGGCTTGGAGACAAGCAGGTAAGTCTGGTAGCCTGAGGGAGACCCAGACAGACTGCATACTTGCCGCCAGGACTGGTGAGGAGGTTACTTCAGGGATGGAGCTACCCTATAGCAGTGAGACTGAAGGTGAGCAACAGCTGCTTGGGGTACTGATGGTCCCTTGGACAGAGTGACTGCAAAGGTAGAGGTGAGTATTAGTACCCAGGCTGACAGTGGGGCACAACTGTCCGAGGATGCCAGACTTCCTGTGGAAGGGGAGCTGGGAAGGGTTACAAGGAGAGAGTTGAGATAGGCTCAGCTCTCAGACCCTACATTGCAAGGCCTGAGGCAGGTAGCTAGGGAGGCACCTGATTCTCAAGGAAAGAAGAATCTGTATACTGGGACAAAGGGTTATTGTACAGAGAATGGGCCCCTGATGGAGGGCTAGAAGGTGAGAGAGTACAGCAGTTGGTAGTGCCTAGAGCTTACCATCTGGCACTTCTAGCCATAGCCCATGATATTCCCTTTGCAGGTTATATGAGCATAAAATGTACAAAGAGGCATACTATGCAGTATTTCTATTGGCCTGGAATTTCCAGAGATGTAGCAGGGTACTGCAGGACCTGTGAGCAGTGCCAAAAGGTAGGCAAGGCAGGAGACAAGGTGAGAGCTCCTTTGACGCCTTTGCCTGTAATTGAGGAGCCATTTCAGAGTGTAGCTATGGATATTGTGGGTCCTCTGAGTACCCCAAGTTCCACAGAGAAAAAGTATATCCTAGTGGTAGTGGATTATGCTACACAATACCCTGAGGTGGTGGCTTTGTCCTCCATTGAGGCAGAGAAGGTGGCAAATGCTTTGTTAGAGAATTTCAGCAGGGTAGGTTTCCCAAAAGAAATACTGACTGACAGAGGTGCCAATTTCCGTGGAAGTCCTGTGGGGTGAAGCACATGAAGACCACCTCCTATCATCTTCAGACTAATGGTCTTGTTGAGAGGTTAAACTCTACAATCAAGTCCATGCTACAGGCATTTGCAGATCAATTTAAGAGGGAGTGGGACAAATATTTGCCCCATCTGTTGTTTGCTTACAGAGAAGTTCCCCAGGAATCCATAGGTTTTTCACCCTTTGAGTTGCGGTATGGGCATAGGGTGAGGGGACCTCTAGATTTAATTTGAGATGAGTGGGAAGGTGAGTGCAAGTCTCACAAGGGGTCTGTTGTGGCATACGTCCTAAACCTCAGGGCAAGGCTCAGGGAACTCGTGGGCTTGGCCCAGGAGAACCCAGCAGAAGCCCAACAACAGAAAAAGGTGTGGTATGACAGGAATGCTCAAGCTAGAGAGTATGCTGTGGGGCAGCAGGTAATGGTTCTCATTCCTGTCAGACACAACAAACTGCAAGCAGCTTGTGTGGGACCCTACAAGGTGGTAAGAAAGGTCAGTAATGTTAACTACATGGTGGAACTCCTAGGCAGATGGCAGGGGTACAAATTGTACCATGTTAACATGATGAAACCTTACCATGACAGGGAGCCCCTTGTGCTGAGCATTTGCAGTGGATTGCAGGAGGAGTCTGAGGGAGATCTGGGGACTGATCTCAGTGAGGCCCGGGCTGACACCTCAGTGGAAGGGGTAGCAATGTCCCAGCAGGTATCTCCTACCCAAGTTCGAGAAATCTGAGCAGTGTTGCAGGAATTTGGGGACATGTTCACTGGGAAACCAGGGTGCACCCACCTGGGGTAGCACCAGGTGGACACAGGACCCCAAAGGCCTATTAGGCAGGCCCCTTATAGATTGCCTGAGAGAGTCAAACAGACTCTGAGGAAGGAGGTACAGGAGATGTTGGAAGTAGGGGTGATTCAAGAGTCCAACGGTCCCTGGGCCTCCCCAGTGGTGCTGGTGCTAAAGAAGGATGGCAGCACCAGGTTCTGTGTGGACTACATGAAATTAAATAGTCACACAGAGTCAGATGCTTACCCCATGCCTAGGACAGATAAGGCCCTAGAGCAGCTGGGTGGGGTTAAGTATCTTACAACCATTGATCTTACCAGGGGTTACTGGCAGGTGCCCTTGACTCCCAGTGCTAGAGAGAATCAGCTTTTGTGACTCCTTTCTGCTTGTATGAGTTCACAAAGATGCCCTTTGGGATGAAGAATGTCCCAGTGACTTTCCAGAGGCTGGTAGATCATATCCTAGCAGGAGCAGGAGGGTTTGCCCTTGCTTGCTTACATGATATTGTCATCTACAGCCATTCCTGGCCAGAGCACCTTCAGCATGTCAGGGAGGTGTACCCCTCACAGACCTGACAAGGAAGAAAAGGTCAGATAAGGTAGTGTGGACCCCAGCATGTGAGTAAGCATTCTAGATGCTTAAAGAAGCTTTTGGAGGACCCCCCATGTTAGCCAGTCCAGATTACAGCAAATAATTTGTTGTGCAGGTGGATGCTTTGAACCATGTGGTGGGGGCTGTACTTAGCCAGATTTCTTCAGAGTGGGAAGAGCACCCAGTGGTTTATCTCAGTCATAGGCTTCAATCCAGGGAAGAATGCTATGCAGCTGTAGAAAAGGAATGTCTAGCCATAGTTTGGGCACTGCAGAAGCTTTAGCCTTATCTGTATGGAAGGAAATTCACTGTTATGACAGATCGCAACCCTCTAACATGGTTAAACAGAGCCGGCCAACAAAATGCCATGTTGCTAAGATGGAGCCTGGGGTTGCAAGCATATATGTCCATGCAGCACCACCGTGGGATTAACAATGCCAATGCAGATGGGCTCTCAAGACATGAAATGAGGTAAGGTATACTCAGATAGACCTAACTCCCTCAAGCAGCGTTTCTCAAGGGTCACTTGAAAAACTAGCTTGCGTTCTCCAGGGGGGGAAGATATGTGAAGATTGGGTGAAGATGGGTGAAGGCTGCCAGCCTAGCCAGATAGAATTTTGTAGATAATTCTGTCATCTGTAAGTATTAATGTAAACCACAGGCTGTTGTCTTAAATGGTAAAAATAGTGTTCCATGTGGAACTGGAAAATAATGTAACAACAATGCACTCTACTAACCAAGTAAAGCATGTTGTGACCCTTTGATGTTAAAACTCAGAGCCAGTAAGTATAGAGTGAGGCATCCTGCCTGTTGTTTTAAGGCCAGAGTTAATGGCCAGAATTTGCATGCATAAATGTCCTTTATTGCTCTGGTTTCTGCCCAGAGGTGAAGAAAGTAAATGTAGTTTCTGTTAGCCTGGGAACCCAGGGAAGTGTGAAGAATGATGTAATGTGAACCAGGAATGTGATTTTAAAACAGAGAGAATCAGAGAGCATTAAGCATTTTTGTCTTGACCATCCAACTCACCAGCACTGTCACCAGCACTGTCTTGCTCTATATGTAAGTTTATCTTAGATTTGTGTTTTCTCTTAGAAATAGCTAGAAACTAGAAAGATTAGACCAAGTGTTTTTCTGTGATGTCAGAACTGTACTACTGAATTATTTTAAGTATTTCTCTGTGATCTCTGAACTCTTGACTAGCAATGTGTAGTAAAATGTATTGTCTTGTGTTTTCACTATTTGTTATTAAATATTTTTAAACCCTTTCAACTTTGGCTGTTTTTGTAGAGATAATTTAAGCTCTTTAGAGTACTTGCATGCCTTTGGTAAAATTGTACAAAGCCACTCCAATAGATTTAGCCCTGGGCTATATTACCAATTGCATAATAATATTGCACAGTAATAATTGGACACTCTTTTAATGGCCTTTGAGTAGCTGATAAATATTAGTGGGTGGTGGCAGCTAGTACTACTGTATAGTCTGGGAAAAAGGGGAACAGCTGGAGAACCTGTGCCAGCCTTTCCCAGGAGTGTCTGTGTGGTTGTATAAATGCTTATCAAAGCGTGTGTGTGTGTGTGTGTGTGTGTGTGTGTGTGTGTGTGTGTGTGTGTGTGTGTGTGTGTGTGTGTGTGCGTGTGAGTGTGTGTGTGTGTGTGTCAGATACTTGGCAGGGACACAAAGCACTGGTTGGATAGAGAGGGTGCTGAAGGTGTTAGCTTGCCCACTAGGCTGAGATCTGGACCCTATAGCTGTGCCAGTGAGGAGTCTTATTGGGGACCTGGCGAGCAAGGGAGCAACCAACCCCAGACCGACTGTAATCTCTATGTGCTCTTAAGGGAAATTGCACTTTACTGTGTGTATTGTTATCCTTTCCTCCTATATGACACAACCCTCACTGGTGTTAGTGGTGGGGATTGAGGTTCCTTGATTGCTGGGCAGGGCAAAGGCGTCACACTATTAACTTGATTTTTAGTGGTGGTTAAGTAGTGGCACATAGAGGAAAACACAGAGGTAATGAAAACATAGAGAATGAGGGCAATTTTCTTTCCCTGTAACTGCTGTGATTAATTTTAATATTTACAGGGCAGATTAACTAAATTAAGAATAATCTGTATAGTATTTAGTACCACACTAAAGAGGATGTGATGATGCAGAGAATTAATAGATGATGCAGTTAATATTTTACTGTGGATAATGCTTTGTACTGATTTTAGATGGTAAAGCATTATTAGTTATGTTAATATAGTATCAAATCAGGAAGAAGTATAGATAGGTATGGACATACAGGAAAGTACAGTTGTGCAAGATCTTACCATAACAGTAGATGTCCTACTTCTCACTGTTTCAGTATTCTTTATACATGGAATATCCTGCCAATGATAGCCTAATGTCTGGCCAGCATACCAAAGCCCTTACATCTCCTTGGTGTCATACGTCAGGTGTATGCTCTAGACATAAAGTATAAGGCATATATGTGACATGCGGACACCTAATTCTCAGGAGAGTCAAAGCAACTTTGGTTAAACAATAACTTGTACATAGGCAGGGAAATAGAACGAAAACAAAAGATAAAGAAAAAAATCCCTTGGCCAACTGATGGACAACAGAAAAGGAAAGGGGTTGACGGAGGAGCCAAATACTGCATCAGTCAGAAGTAGGACTGGTACTTTTATGCTAAGATCTTACTCAACTGTGCATCTATTGGTATCATTGTTACAGCATTCTTTATATATGGGAGAGTACAAAAACTAGTGTTATATATAGGAGGAGGAAGGTAGAGAAGAACCCTCCACAAACCCATGAAGGATAGCACTGGAAAACCCTGCCCTAACTTTGGCAATGACATCCAATAGTGTTTAGTAAATGTATGGACAGAAGACCATGTAACAGCTTCCAATATGGATTCAGAATCCAGAACCCTGGAAAAAGCTCCAGAAGAGGTTCCTATCCTAATAGCATGAGCAGAAACTGAAAAAGGGTGCTCCTTACAATGAAAAGAATACCAAAAAGAAATGGTGTTAGAAATTCAGGAGGAAGTGGTTTATTTCAAAGCTGCCAAACTCAATGTCCTGGAATTAAAATAAATAAATGATCAGATTTCCTGATGCCTTTTGTCTAATCCAGGTAATATTTGATCTGTCCATGTAAACCCAAGGTGTTTAGCACCTTCTTGCTAGCCGACTGAAAAGAAAGAAAAAAAAAAGAGGAAAGATGAATAGACTGATTCAGAGACAAGTATTTTGCCACCTTGGGGATAAAAGAAAGATTAGTATGAAGAGATGCCCTGACTGTGAATAAACAGTAAAGGAGGAGCTGCTATGAGGGCTTGGAATTCAGAAACTCTCCTGGCAGAAGTAAGAACCACCATCAGTACAATGTTGCAAGGAGGAATAAAAAGCAGGATCAGAGGGGGGCAGAGTCAGTTTCTCCAGAGCAAAATTAAGGTCCCAAGAAGGAGTAGTAGACTTTCGTGGGGATCCTATATAAAGGACAATCTTTAGGAACTGTTTGACTTCAAAGGTAGACTTAAAGGCAGACAAGTTGAAATTGCTGTCAAATGAGCTTTTACAAAGGATTATGCCAAAACAGCATTAAGTAAGTCCCACAAATAAAAAAGGCAAAAGGATCCTGGTTCATGCTTGAGACACCAAATAGAAAATATCTTCCATTGAGCAACACAGGATTTTCTATTAGAGGGTTTTTTGTACTCCTGCAAAACCCAAAACAGATCCTTAGAAAACTGGTATCAGAAGGGAATCAAACCCCTATCACCCAAAGTGTCATTTGACGTGTGGACAAGTGAGGGTGAGTGACAGACTCCTTGTCTTATGAGATAGATCCATCTGGTAAGGTAACTTGTGATGATTGTCCCTGGCCAGGTTAAAAAGAAGGGGGGACTGGTGCTGCCTGGGCCAAAATGGAGTCACCAGTAAGAATTTGGTAGTGTTCCATTGGATCTTGTGGAAGACCCTGGGGAGTAAAGGAAGATGATAGGCATACAGGAACATCTCCTTCCAAGAAAAAGTCATGGCATTCACCTTCTAAGTCAGAGGACTTGGATCTCTGGAACAGAATCGAGGAAGTTATCTGGTTAGAGGGGAAGCATCCATTCATGAGGATTTGTCCTGGACCTGCTCAGAGAGTCTGCCACTAGACTGTGCTCTGAAGAGAAGTAAACCACCTGAAAAACCATATGATGGCAGATTACAAAATCACAAGCCTGAAAAGCCAGTAAATAAGATAAGTCTTTGTTCCCCCCTTGCTTACTGATGTACCATATGGTGGTGGTATTGTCTGTAAAAACCTTTAGAGGTCCTGGGACCAAAATGGAGAGAAAGGCCTGAAAATCTAAGATGACAGCCCTCATTTCTTTGATATTGATATGGACATCTGATAGTGGGATCAAAGACCCTAAAATATCAGATCACTGGAAGAGTGTCCACAGCCTTGATTAGAATTATCCATGGATAGCTGTAGAGTAAAAATAAGAACATGAAAAGGCAGACCTGGATTGAGATCTGCTAAAATCAGCAGTGGAGTCTGAGTTTGAAACAGGGTGAAAAAGAGACTGAAAACTTCAGAGGATGATAATGCTGGAGCCAAACAGTGTTGAAATACCAATGAAATGTCCTCATGTGAGGTATGGCAAAGGAAATCATGGGAATGGTAGATTACATGAAGCCCAGGGCTCAGAGAAATCCCCTTGCTAAAAGAACTGGAATAAGAGGAGGATACTGGAAATAAGTAATGAAGGACAGAGCCTTGGCAAGCAGAATAGGAGCCAGCATTGAGATGATCTGAATCTTGCAGCCCAAATGCACTAGCTCCTGAGTAGGAATTAAAATTGAGTTTGAGACTGATAGTGAAAGTGAAACTTGCACTATGCAGAAGGAGCACAGTGAAGTGGAGAGCCTGAAGTAAGAGGTGCTAAAATGGAGGCTTGAATCAAGAGGTCATCCAGGTATGGAAATATTTGGATTCCCTGAAGTCTGCAGAAAACTACCACATGGGCCATTTATTTGGTAAATATCATTGGAGCTGTAGAAAGACTAAAGGGCAAAGCAGAGAACATAAAATGATAGGAAGAAATACAGAAACATAAAAACATCCTGAAGACAGGGTAAACAGGCATATGGAGGTAGGTGTCCTTTAAATCCAAGGAGACCAGAAAAGCCTGGGGAAGCAAGAGAGGAGAAAGGGGCCTGAAGAGACAGCATCCTAAAAGAAGGAGCATTTAGAAACGTGTTGAGGTAGGACAGGTCTAGAATTGGCCTACATAACCCCTCCTTTCTGTGGACCAGAAGCATTCTTGAATAAAAAATGTTCCCTGTTGAGACTCTAGAATGGGTTGTATGGTTCCCTGATCCACAGGATTCCATAGGCCTAAAGGAAAATGAGGAAGTTTGCCAGGAGGCGTCTGAGGAAGACCTGAAAATGGAGGAAAGGATTTCCAGACCACGATGCAAACATGTTGGATGATGGAGAGGACCTAAGCATCCACAGTAACAGTCTGAGAGACAGAGGAACCTTGCCAAGGAGGAGGAGGGCTGAATGTCAAATACAGGCAGATTTGCCAGGAAAAGAACAGTTTTGACCCTTTGAAGTTTGAGTGGGCTTGTCTGAAAAAAATCTGCTTTGAAACCCTTTTACCTCTATAGGATTGTCCAGACTGCCTACAAACAAAGAAAAACTTAAAAGGATAATTCTTTTTGAATTTAGGAGTAGGTAAAACAAATATTTGTTTGAGATCTTTCATCATCTTACCCTTATCTTGTAGTGTTTTAAAAGAGTTCTGCAGCAGTAGTGCCAAAAGAATTCTGGTTACCTGAGGGACAATATAAAAAATAGCCTTAATATCCTTGGGTAAAGCCTGCAGGCACAACCAGAAATATCTCCCCATGACAGTACCAGATGCAGCAGCTCTAGCGGATGTATCAGCTGTATCATTATTACATTTAACAGAATGGCAAGCTGCCTGAGAGGTGGAACTCAGCAGTGAAAGAGCAGCAGTTTTACTCTTTGAATATGGCAATTCAAATACCTCCACCCACACCATTTGAGACAGAAGGGCTAATACATATCTAGTCATATAAGTCTGCCAAAGTAGCAGAAGTGTACACTTTTTTCCCAATCTCTTTCCGTAAACAAGCTGCCTTTATCAGAAGGCAGAAATTTGGATGGGTTTTCCATGGAACTAGAGAATACTGATGGATCAGATGATGGGCACTATTTAAGAGCCTCAGGAACCTTGTAAAAATGGTCTGGAATCTTAGGAGTGGGAGGATGGGAGTCGTGGGCCGGAGAAACTGCTGGAAACGTGTTCAACAGAGCTGCTAAGACTGAAGGAACTGCAGAAGGTCAGGAAGAGTTCATCTGCAAGATTTCATGATACCTCTTTTGAATGTCTGCCACATGGAAACAATCCAACTTAAAGTGTTCCATCATAATAAGGATGATTGTATTCCCAAAGGACAACTTCTCAAAGGGAGAGTTAGGAGATAAGGAATCCTCTTCATATGACCCTATTGCCAAAGGAGAGTGAATTTGTGAAGAATATGCTAAGGAGTCCTCTCCTAAATCCAAATTCTCATCAGATGAATTAGATTCTCTAGTTTTCTTAGATAGAACAGATGGACAAGGAGTAGCAGCAGCAGGGACAGGCAATCCCTGTGGCGGATTTAGAGTCACAAGGGCATTAAACAACCCTTCAGTAAAGTCATGCCACTCTTTGTGGGGACCCTTAGCAATGGGAATCGCATACTTGGTTTTCTGTCTCTTTTTAAAGGACACCCACTTTGGCCAATCTAGGGCAGTTCAAGCCCTGCCTAGATTCAATGAGGTTTGTGAGTTACAGTGGCAGTTTTTAATGCTGATAAACCTCCTGGAGTAAATTAACAATTATGCACTATAATTATGTTAGAATGGAATCTAATATGCTATAAGTATAATTTTATTATTAATCTTTTATATAGTAGATATTCAAAATATTTACTTTTATGTTTGTTTTTCTGTTGTTTGATTTTTACATTTTTGACTCTGTGATGTGTAAACATGTGGTTCTTAACACTGGTATTTAAAGAGATGCAATTTCCATGAGTGTGTACTGATCAACTCCTGGTATTTTTTAGGATGAAAGCACTTAACAGTTTTTTCATTAAAAGTGTTGCTATTTAAACAGTTTTCAGATAGACTTCTTTTTGTGGCATTCTAGTCATGAAATACCCACATCTGCCCAAGATCATTACAGCTTCCTTAGAGTTTGCTTCAGTGTAAGTCTCACCTAGTTGACAGTGAGGTTTTGCTCAATCAAAGAAGAAATGACGGGATCAAAGGGTGAGGAGGAGTTTGATAGTCTAGGTGTGGACAGCAAAATAAATACATAAGCACATACATATACAAGTAAGCAAATAAGTAAATACATAAATAAATACAAACTCATAAATTATATTTAGCTCACAAATGAGCAGCTGGCAAGAAGACTAAACTATCCAGTGCTGCTGGGAGTCAAATTATTCACAGAAAACTACCTCCCTTCATAATCATAATTACAACAATTATCTGGTTTTCTTTCTGTGAAGAAGTAAGCCACAATACAGCAAATGTAGTTGCCGTGCAGCCTGTCTTATGAGAGATGAATTCCACTCCATCTAGTATTTCTCACAAGAGATCCCATTTATATGTCAGCTAAAACAGATCCTCCTGCTTCAAAGCCTATTCAGACTCCTTCTCAAACCTCTCTCTCTCCCTCTCTCTCTCTCTCTCTCTGCGATTTCCCAGGTGGAGGCAGTTGTAGTGCCTGACTGGGCTGTTTTTCCTTGGAGAAGGCATTATCCTACAACATGAAATATAGGCCATCTTCACCTTTATCTATAAGGTCTTCCAAGAGAACATCTGAGCACACTGACTGAGATGCAGTTCTTGGTCAGTGTTCAGATTAAGATGTGTGTCTTCTAATCCCCTTTTTTGCTAGGCAGTCAACAAATGTCCTGTAAGTTTTTAATACTTCTTCCTAGAGTCTGATTTCAGATTTGGGATTTTCACAGATGAGGGTTATCCCAATGTTATCTTCTCTGACACCTGCATAGCTAGCTTCATCTGCAAAGACCCCACTCATTCCTGTGGTATTGATACCTATTCCCTCGGTGCAATTACTTATAGTAACATGGGATTTGGTGTTGAGGATTCATTTCAAAGTTGGCCCCCATTTCTTTGGGACCATTCTCAGTGATGGAGTCCTCAGAATGTGATCATTCTGTGCCAAAATAAGTTTTGGTGCTGGTTGGGACCTTGGACCTAAGCATTGTCAATGTCAATTCTCTGGTGTCCTGACAGCATGCATTGCCATCATAGCTGGTACTAATGGAGCAAACTCTGACAGGATCAATTATTGGCATTCCAATTTTTGGAATGGACTATTAGGTAACCTCCTAGGTTGGTACATCCAGATATACCACCCTAGGATACTGCTCAGTTCCAAGACCTACATCTGGAATCAGGGTCCTAAAGAGTAGACCCAACTCTTCCTAGAAGACCCTTCCTCACATCACTCAGATGAGTCTACGCTAAGTGTTTCCATGGAGATGTGATGCAAAAGGGGACATTTAAACTTCATGATCAAATCCTTCACAGCAGACCATGAACTTGGTGGTGATGATGAAGGTTCCCACAATCCCTTCAAGATGACCCCAAATTCTGGGAAATTCCTAAACTGATGAGACTGAAGGGATTTTTACCACCAACTTCCATCCTAGATGAGAAGATTCTGCAGTAGGCCTTTTGGATGGTCCCATCAACATTTTTGGTGGTTCCTCCCACAGACTGTATGCAATATTTGGCTGAAGAGCAGGCTTGGTGAGAACCCAGTATGGATGAACCCATTACGAGAAATTATAATCTGATCTTCTGCCCACCCAAGGACAGGTCTTAGTGCATGAAAATCACCCCTTATGGACTCTATTGTAGTAGTGGCTACAACTAAGGAGCTTACATTTTAGACTCTTGTAGACAATCTTCTGGATAGGGTTTCCAGGGGAATGGACTGCATGACAAAGCATGCATTCAAGTCAGAAATTTTCAGTGCAAAGGGTGTCAACTATCTGACATATATGGTATGTTTTCAATAAAAACAGGAAGAAAAAGCCATAGAATCACTGAAAAAGTTGCTGTCTAATGTTAGTCAATGACAGGTGGAATCACAGGTTTTGACTTGACCAGTATCACATCACTGTCTAAATGAGTTATCCACAATCTCACTGATGAAGCAGCCATAGTAGCTGCAGCAGGCATCACTATGAGGCACCTTGCTTGGCCCAGGCTTTGCCATTTTGCTGAGATCTATAAGTTCTATTTCACCAATGCCTCATTTGATAGGTCATGTCCGTTTGGACCACGATGAAAGAGAATTTGGTCAAAAGTGAGCGAAAAGGGAAGATACTGTCAGTTTTTAGTGTCAAATTGTTTGCCCTTCAGAGGACTTTCTCAAGGAATAAGGAAGGTTCCAAGAATTTCTGGTATAAAGTTCAAAAGGAACTCTTCAAGCAATGACTATATAGAGGTCCCCAGGGTCGGGGGGGGGACTTCTTCAATGCATACCATCTTCAAGCAGAGGGACTCCAAAAAATCAAGGTGTCTGTGATCATTCTCATGTGAACTAACAGCAGAATTCCTGAAGCCTTGCAACAGTGTCGCATGCTGGAGGCACTTGAGGGTCATCTGCCCCTCCACAAACAAGCATGGCTGACCATCATACAGGACAAGTGAGTAACAGATATTTTTGGGGAACCTCCCTCCCACTACCAAGTGTGCCACCCTATCAAAAGGAGTTGTCCAGAGCAGAGGACAACAACCTTCTACAAAAGACAACCTTCAAATAAGTTCCAGAATAAGGTTCAACATTTATTCCAAGTTCTTTTGAATGCAAAAAAAAAAAAAAATTCAGTGACATTAGTCACATCTTAGATTTCAGTGGCCTAAGCCAGTATATCAAGAAATCCACATTCCAGATGGTCATGGTTTAAGCCATTCTTACCTCTCTGATGGAAGGGAATTGGATGTGTTCCACAAACCTACAGGAAATTTCAGTTCATCCAAAAATTGTCAAGGTATCAAGGAAGCCCCCACGGTTCCATTTAAGAGGTGGTCACTACCAGTTCAATGCCTTACCACTTGTTTTCACCGTAGCACCCCAGGTATTAACAAAATGTATGGCAGTAGTGGTAGCAGCTTACATGAAGCTAAGGGGAATAAGGATATTCCCATATCTAGATGGCTTGTTTGTAGTCTCTACCCCAACAGAACAAGGATGCAAAAAGATTAATGCAAAAGATCATTTTTTTTCCAAAGCTACATAGTTTTAGTTGTGTTTGTCATGATACTTCTATTTCTGAGTATATATAAGCACTAGCTGCCTTAGTTTTCTTAATTAAACATTACTAGTGCTATCCCCGGCATCGTTTTGGCAATTGTAAAACTTCTTGTTTGTTTTTTTTTTCAATTTGGTTTAAATCTTTTATTTCTAGAATTGCCACTTTTCCAATTAAAAAAAGGCATCTGTTCATATGGGATGTTCTTATCACCAGTTTATTATGCCTGGCAGCATAATGTGCAGCTACAGTAAATATATGCAGGGAACTAGGATTTATGATGAACCTGTTTGACTTTAGTGTGAATACAAAAATGCACACTTATAATGCACATGAACTTTATGTTTATATGTAACAGATGAGGGGAAGTGCATTGCTGCTTCTAACCCATACATATGAGCGATAGGGCAGAAATAACTATCCATGCATGGTGTACATGCATGATTTCATGTAGTCAGCTCTACATGGAAATTTTACATGCATGCTCTCTGGTTATTTGTGAATGAGAAAGGCATACAACCGAACTTACAGCATGGACATTTGTCTTACCATCTACCATCAACATCTCACTCTTTTTCCCCACAGTACGTTGTTTGGGTGTCTGCTTTGGAGGTCTCTGATGCTTTTGCAGGTTTTTATTTAGAGCCTCCGAGTATGATTTTGTGTATTTATGTGTATTTTTTGCCAGTGCTGTTTTAGTAGGTCTGTGTGCGGCTGGAGGTGTGGTGCAAGTGTTAACCTTCTTCTATTGACTGTGTTCCAGTCCTGGGTGGAGACAGCTTAGCTTCCAGTTTAGCTGTATAATTGCATCTCTCACATATGTTAGCGTTTTGTGGTAGGAGGAGAGGGTTATCTATGTGCATGAGGCAGTTGTAACATTGCCTCAGGATAACCAGATTCACCAGCTGGACTGGAGAGTACACCTGAAATTGCCCTTTGGTCATGCCTGAATAGTAGGGTAAGCTGCTTATTCACTTGGATGGTGAGGGGTGAATAAAGAGCCTTGCCCTGCTGGGCAATCAGTGTCAGGGTATATTAGTGCTTGCTATTAGGTCTGAGCAAGTGCTGGGCTGTAGGATGCTTTTTGAGTGCTTAGGTTGAGAGTTAGACTAGTTTCAAGGGAAAAACTGAAGAGGAGACTTAGTGGAGCCAGGAATAAATTAACCATAACTAAGTCATATTTCTATGCATTTACTCAACAAACTGACAAATATATGCAATAAGACAGTCTTCATGTTTCCATTGTTCATGTTGACAGATTTCTGATAAGTTACACATGGTTATCTCTGTACAGCCTGCATCCATCATTTATTTATTGTTTGTTAACAACAGTTTCTGTGTGGCCAGTCAACCAGCATGCTTTTGAAGAATGGAGAGAAAGACTACCCACAGAAAATAGCAATGGGAAATCAGGATTGAATCCCAAAGCACAGAGTGGTGAGGCAGAGATCTTAATCACAGAGATAGCTATATACTTTTTAGCACATGATCTTGCATGATAATTAGATGCTTTGTAATGAACTAGTAACAAGGATATATAAGGTATGAAGGGTGAGAACTGGCAATTGTTTACTTTATAACAACCTAGTAGCCATGACTATATGAAAAATGAAGGGTGAAAACACAGATTATTAAGACAAACAAAAGAACTTCAGTGTAGTAAAAATTACTTATGTAAATAAACTTACCATAATGGTAGAAGTTCGAATGATCACACTGCTGCAGTAGTCTAAAGAAAATTGGTTATATCTTAGATAGGATTAGATTAGATTAGATTAATACTAGGCTAACTGCCTTTGTGGGTCACTTTACACCTAGCCAATTACCCCATGTGAGAATCAATTTCTGGACCTCGTGTCTGTAAGGTAAACACCTTAACCATTATGTCAACCTCCCACACTCCCACCCTCATCAGCTTGCAAAGCTTCAGGGCATCTTCCTTGCACTCAAATTGTTAGTTAGCTGATTGATTTGGACATCAAACTCTTCAGAACTTTCATGACAACTGAGAGTGGGAGGCTAAACCCTCAACGGACATTAATAGGAAAAGAAATGATCAGGCCTACACTCTGGCATACAAAACACACCAAAAAACCAAGGGGGTGGAGGGAAGGAGCAGCTTCTGCAACACTGATTGTCTGAACATCTACTTTAGGTATACAGAACTGTACTATTTCTTCATATTGATCACTGCTGCAGTAGCCTATCTTATATTGGTAGGTTATTATAGCTTAGAACAACTGGGAGGTCGAAGGGGACTGGTCCAGGAGCCCCTAGACAATGGTCTTAGCACAGCCTGACCTAGTCCTGAAAAAGGAAACTAGTTTGTAGTGTTTTGTAAAAGTGTATATAGAGGACTAAGTTGCTGCTTCTAGAATGCTTCTAGAATCTAACTCTTTCCAAAAAGGCATAGATGAAGTCATGGCCCTGACAGAGTGTGCCTTGACCTTGCCTGGTATAGTTTTGTTGTGGAGGGAGTAACACAAGGTTATAGCCTATAACAACAATTTGGAAATGGTCTGCTTTGACATAGGTTAACCTTTCTTACCTTCATGAGAAATTAACAATTGAGCGGAAGACCAATGTTGCCTTATCCGTCTAATTTCAACCTATGGGGTTATTGGATCTGACTCAGATCCAAAGCTGGCCATAATCAGAATCTTCAAACTATAAGCTCTGCCTCCACTACCCATAAGTCCTTACTGTTGCATTCTCTTCCCAGATCTCATTTACTGCCATTGTTATCATATATGGACTATGAGCTCCGACTTACTGTATCACTTGGATAACTATTGAGATATATTTTTGAAACCACTTTTTTCTCTACCCTTTTCTAAATAGTTTTGGGATAGCTTCTCATAGGTGTGTTTAAAATTAGTGTTAGGCTTAGTGTAAACGTTTCTGTGTTGTGTGACATTCTTTAGTGCTCTCACTTTTTTCCTTACTCTTTTAGATTACAGTTGCTAAAGATGTGTCTATTTCTTTTCTAACGAGTGTGTGATGTATAGTAGCATATGGAATTTTAGTAGTGTTATATATCCTTAGGAGGTAGATAAGTTGTTACTGATAATCCTGTGTATTAGTGTGTCTGTGTTACCCCTGAGATGGACAATTTTAAAGCTTTAGGGTTTAAGATGTGTGTGTCATATGGGCAAAAACTACCTCCACAGTATGTCCACAACAAATGTGTATACTATTTGCCCTGCCCATTTGGAGACTGATTATGAGGCATGCATTGCTTTCAGTGCTCATGCCATTAAACAGAGGCAAACAAAGCTTGTAGTTAAGGGCATTCTCAATTCATCTTCTACCTCTGCCTCCTCTTCCTCCCAGAGTAAGAAGTCAGACAAGCAAGAGAAGGAGTGGTCTAAGAAAAAAGACTTAAAGGCCATGAAAAAGAATGAAAGGTTTGCAAATTACCCATCTTATCTTCTGAAGATTTTCCAGAGTCAAGGCCACACCACCCTTTGTCCCATCTGGTTCTGACCCATTCTGGTCATTTGGTGCTGACTTAGTCCCCATCTCCTGTAGTTATATCAGAGTCTTCAACTCTCCAACCCTTAGCATACCTAGCACCTTTTTGTCTCAGGACCTGACAGTTTCTTTGGACAGAGGGCAATGCCCCTTCTACCCTGTGACTCCCTTAGAGTCTTCTCTGAGACTATCTCCCCTGAACCAATCTTCTCCTTGTAGGGTCTGTTTTTCCAATCTAATGATGACCAAGAGGTTATCAAAGCCATATTCATTGATTTCTTCCTTTAGGTCTACAAGAAAGGTTGGGAATCTCAAACCTTTGGATCTGGAACAACAGATGAAGCCCTTCTTGCAGGCTTAGCTCTAGTTATTATTCCAGCATCCTCAGCCCCAAGGTCTGTGGTTTCTGCTTCCACTTTTGTTGTTCCTCCCTCAGTTTATTTGGCTCTACTGTTGTTGTGTCTGACCATGCTGCTTTCTCCTCTGCCTCAGGTGTCAACATCAGCCTTGGCAATTTTAGCTCTGGTAATGTTGGAACAGGGTACTGCTAGGAACCAGGCTGTAAAAGCTGGTGTCCCCAGGTAGGGTTGATCTTATGGATTTCGGAGTTAGCCTTGCCCTTGGGTGCTTCAGCTCTTGACAGTTTATCTCTGGTCTTGACATTGGAGCTGATTGAGTGGCTCCAGGCACTGTTGTCTATCTTAGGACCATATATACAATTAGCCTGGGTTTCATCATCCAATTTCAGCCTTTGAAGTCATGGAGAGAATCCTTTCCCATTGTAAGATGAGTTTTTTGGCAGTTTTTTAGGATCAAAATGCAAAAAGCTGCAAATAATCAATAAATAAATCACAGTTCGTAGAGAAAAAACACCTTTATAAAACAGCAAACGGCAAAGCTTTCGGGTATAACCCTTTCTCAATGCTAATAAACAATTTAAAATCAATTGAGTTTAAATATACATCAAAGTATCACATGACATGCAGCCCAAAGATCATGTGACAAATATAAATCTTATTCTTTGTTAATGCAACATTTGATGTTTCTTCCTTTTTTGGTCAAAAGGTCAAAGATATCCCTACTAGGATCAATGAGGACAGAAAGACTCTTTCTGCCAACAAAGTTAATTTTATAACCCCCTAATCATCCTTCTCCAGGAACCAGAGGAATAAGAAGTATTTCTTTTTTTTTGCAAAGCATGACATAGTCTTTCCCCAGAATATCTGGATGAAGGTTCTCTCTGTGGCAAGGAAGGTAACCATAAAGCACACCACCCACTGAGCAGTGTCAGTCTGCAGAACTAGGGCTTCCATGGGGATTTCTACAGGAGATCCTTCCAGCACCCTTAAGGGGTTGTCAGACTGTCTCCCTCTGGAGGTGGCCTGGAGTCACTTGGGACTCCATTCAAATGCCTGGAAAGCCATCACCTCAAACTCATGGATGTTGTCAGTTGTTTTCATATGTTATACCATTCCCTTTTTCTTCACCCCAAAAAGATTATCAAAGATTCCTTCAAGATGTTCCACCCTACAAGATAAGGAATGCAGCAGGGCAAGTTCAAAAACTGCTGGGCAACTGAGTCATCCATAAGTCCCCACCAGACCAGCAAGGATCTGTGGTCTTTTCCAGATTCTTTTTGTTTGCAAAGAAAAACAAGGACCTCAGACTCATTCTGCTTCTCAGCTAATTGAACTGTTTAGCCAAAGAGACCACATTCTGAATAGTGATGTTGCAATCCGTTCTACCTCTTCTGACAAAAGATAACTGGATGTGCTTGATTGTTCACTAAGATGTCTACCATCACATGAAGACAGAATGGCACTCCAAAAGACTCCTGCCCTTTGGGTTGGGGTCAGTCATCAGTTTTGGGCTCTACCCTTTGGTATCACTACTGCTTTCCAGATGTTAATCAAATGCATGGCAGTAGTAGCAGCCTGGCTCAGGCTGAAGTGGCTCTAGGTCTTCCCTTACCTGGATGACTGGCTCCTGCCCACTACCCCAAAGGCATCCCTCATCAAAGCCTGTGATTCCTTACTCCAGTTGTGTCTATCCTTGGGCATAAGAGTGAATCACGGAAAGTCAGGTTTGAAACCATTTCAAGTGTTAGAATTTATCAGGTGCCATGTGGATACGGTCATTCAGGGAGCCAAACTGCGGTTTCCAAAGCTAAATGTACTTTGTCTGCAGGCTTCTCACACTCTGCATGTTCTCAGACCCTCTGCTACTTTAATACCTTATCTCCTTGAGCACAAAAGTTAGATTTTTTTTTTAATCAACAAAAAGAGAAAGAGATGCAAATGAGATAGGACACTTGCAATAGGTGGGTATTAAAACTGTGAGAGGTAGTAAGGTGAGATTTAAGTGACAGCATTGCAGTGACTGGTGTTGAAATTTAGGAAAAAAAGTTTTTAGTTCAGATTTAAAGAGATTTATGTTAGAAATTATTCAGATGTTAAGGGGGAGTTTGTTCCATGCACGGGAAACACTATATTTGCATAGAAGTTTACCAATGTTTTTGTTTGGTATATAGGTGTCTAGATAAAGCTGGTCAGAGCTGCTGAGAGTTTTGGGAGGGGTATAATGTGATATTAGTGAGGATAGAGCAGGACAGGAAAGGGTTTTAAGAGTAGAGTATGAGTCATTTGTAGCTGGGAGTGAAGCAGGTGCTGGGGGAAGTCAAGCCACTGGAGTTGTTTTAGTGCATGGCAGTGATGAGATTTTTAGGGTTGGTTACTAGCAAATCTTGCAACACTATAGTATGATTGACAGAGTTTAGCCAAAAGGGTATACTGTTGATATGAAAAGATGGAAGAGGCATAACGTAGACATGGAAGGAGGAAGGCCTGAGCTACTTTCTGCCTAGAGTCAGGGGCTAGGTATTTTTTATGTCTGTAGAGTAGGCCGAATTTTTTATTGGTCTTTATGATACAGTGCTGAATATGGGTATCAGGTTTTAATTTGTCATCTATAATAACACCAAGAAGATTAGTATGTGGGTCAGGTTGTGATGGTATTGACAAGAGAAGAAATGGTGAAGTTTGTTTTGAGGTTAGAGAGGGTTTTTGGAAAAAAAGAGTAGTAGCTTTGTTTTTTGGGGGATTTAGAATTGGTTGGTTGTAGGTTAGCCATTTTATAAAGACAGGAAGCTTAGTAGTAGAGAGGAGGTTAGAGAAACTGTCAGAACAGGTAATAAGGGTAGAGCTGTCCACATATTGTGTCAGGGAGAATGCTGTACAGGAAGTATAAAGTTGGTTTGTGAAAGTATTAAAGAGTAGGGGGCCAAGAATTGAGCCTTGAGACACCCCAGTTTGAATTGGTAAATAAGGGGAGTAGATAGCCTGCCATCTTACCAATTGTCTATTAGTTAGATAGCTAGTGAACGATTTAATAGTACAGGGAGATAAGTTGAGTTCTGATAGTTTATCAAGAAGTTTTTAGTGTGATACTGTATTGAATGCTTTAGAAAGGTCAAGAAAGAGGCAAGAAATCAGTAAATTGTTTTCCATGGTTTCGGCAATGGACAGTAAGACAGATGTACTGTGATGTGGTCTGAAGCCATGTTGCATAGGGGTAAGGGGTTATTATCTAGAAGGCACTTAATAAGCTGTCTGTGACTGGATTTTTCAAGACGTTTACATAGAGGAAAGAGGATAGCAATTTAGATAGAGGAAAGAGAATAGCAATAGATCTGTAGATGGATGGTTCATTGCTGTTGCCTTCCTTGTGTAATTGAGTGATAAAGAATAATTTCCATATATCTGGGACAGTGGATTCTTGAATCTATCTATTGATCAGGATAGAGACAGGGTAGGCTATTGAGTGAGCGAGTAGTTTAAGAAAGGGTGGAGGTTGTCAGAAGAGGGGGAGCATGGCTTCAGCTTAAGCAGGAGAGATTTTATGTAAGATGTTAGGATGGGGTCAAATGTGAAAGAGGGAGTATTGGTGAAATGTGGAGTGGGGGTTTGTGTTTATTATTCTAACCATTGTGGGTAAGTTTGTGAATAGATTCAATGAGGTATGAATTTAGAAGAGTGGCAGTTTCAGGGGCGGGTTGTCAGGGTAGTGGTTGGGTTAGAAGGGTTGACTGGGTGCAGGATCTTATTAATAGAGTGCCAGAATATTTTTGGATGAGACTTATGGGTGAGTTGGGCATTGGAGTAAAGTTTCTTCTTATCTGTATTGATGGGTTTTTAAGCCAGATTACGTAATTGTTTATAGGTTTGGATAAGGGAAGGTGATTTTGTTTTATTCCATTGTTTCCAGGTGCTGTCTGTTTTTTTTTCATAAGAGTGAGTGTATCTTTTGAGAGCCGGGGGATATGGGTTGTTTTGATTCTTACTTTTACGAGAGGTGCTAGGGAGTCAAGAATGGAGAGAAAAGTGTGATTGAAATGAAGGACAGAATCATTTAGAGGGATTTGTTTCAGAATTGACCAGTCTATAGAGTATAGCATATGATTAAATGCCTCACTGTTAAAAGTGGAAAGATTGCAACAATCTTTGTAAAGATGGTATTTAAGTATGTGAACAGTGTGCCTAAGAACTTGGATAGGAAGGTGGTTGCTAAGGAAGTCTAGTAGGTTAGTAAGGTTTTGATACAGATTAGGGTCAGTTGTTAGGATTCAGTCAAGAGCAGAGCTACTATTATTGTTTTTATTGAACCTAGTAGATGTACTAAGTAGCTGATGAAAGCCTTGTAGGTTGCTGGTGAGATATGGGCTGGTTGTAGATAGTTTTAGCCAGTCAATGTTAACATTTCCTAACAGAATGGTTTCATAGCTGATACTGAATGATAGTCATTAGAGTATGGATTCAAGGATGGGAATGTTATAACCTGGTGGGATATAGTTAGCAGCTAAGGCAAATTTCTTTTGTGGGTTAAGGTGACAGTTTAGGATATGTAGTTTGACGGGGTAGAAATTTGGATGGGTTATGGGTAGAGGAGTTATACTGAGGTGTTCAGAGTACAGAATAGTGACTCCACCACCTTTTCTAACCATTTTGTCTTGCTGGTAGATATTGTAATGGGGTAGGATTTTAGAGTTTGTGATGTGGAGCTTTAACCATGTTTCATATAGGGTTAGGATGTGTGGGGAATTGAGGGTGATCCAGGTGTGTAGTTCTGTGGTTTTATTCGGAAGGCTCTGTAGGTTAATTGAGTATAAAGTAAGATGTTTTGTAACGGGGAGATTGTTGAGACTGGTGGCAGTTGGGATGGTGGATTAAGTTGTAGTAGAAGCAGGACCCAGATTGGGGTGGATATCCCCATCAGTTAGAAGTGTGTTTGGGAGCAGGGGTGGTTTGGAGTGGTACTAGTAGTGGCTGTGACATAAGTATTTAGCTTAGGTGGTAAGGGAGTGTGTGCTAAGATTTTGTGTTTGTGAGGTTGGGTAGCAGACATGTTGACTAGAGATGGTGTGATAGAACATGTGTAGGATGATTTTTTTTTGTTGAATAGAGAGTGTAATAATAGTTGGAGGCTGGAAATGGTGGAGCTTTGATTAGTAGGAGGTGAGTGAAATCAGGAAGTAAAGTAAAGAGAAGGTAGATTATAGCCGTGGCATAAGTTAGAGTTATAAGAAATATCAGTAATCTGATCAGACATAGTGTAAATGGAAAATGGCAGGGCTGTGTGAGGTCATGGAGCAGGGATAGGGTAATTGGATGAGGTGGATTTCATTTTGTTTTTGGGTACAGAGTATAAGTTAAATGAAAGTGGGGGTGGGTAGGAATGGGGGTATGGTAGGGAAGTGGAGTAAGCATGAGTGCAGTAAGGGCAAATGGAGTGGGCTTAAACCCTATCTGAGGACTGGAAATGTTTCTCTAAGAAAAACAATTAGTAAGAGTACACCACTTACTCCACCAGTAAGGTTTATGCTAGTAAATGGAAGGGTTTTTCTATCTGGGCTTCTGCCAAGGGCTCAAATCCCTTTACAGCACTTTTAGACACCATTCTCATTTTAGTTATTTGACTATTAAGCACAACTGGCCACCATGTCTAAGTTTCATGTCAGCAGCGATAATACCCCTAAGGCCTTCTTGAGGGGCACCTTTTTGCTATGTCCATTTGTCAGGGACCAGGTGCGTCCTTGAAACCTTCCTCTACAAGTCATTTTTAGACCTCCCTTTTAACTTTTAGCTAAAATATCCTTAAAATATTTAGCATAGAAAACTGTCTTCTTCTTGACCATCATGACAGCCAGATGGGTTTTGGAACTTCAAGCATTATCTTCCATTCCTCCTTGCTTAATTTTTCATAAACATATAATCACATTAAGGAACAACTCATCCTTTCTGCCCAGTGTAGCTTCTGACTCAGATTTAAACCAGTCCATTTATCTTCTGGTTTTCTTTCCAAATTTCATTATCAAGACAGAATATCTGCTTCATTGTTTGGATGTTCCTAGACAGGCTGGATTCTATCTGGACAGAACTAAACATTTCAGAAAATCTGACCAACTGTTTGCTTCCTTTTCTAAAGCAAGACTTTGAAAGTCTGTTTCCAAAGTGACCCTATCCAAATGGCTTTCTGATTGTATCTCCTTTGCATATTCCTTAAAAGGAATTCTTTTACCAGCAAAACCTAAAGGTCATTCCATAAGGGTAGTGGCTACCTCAACTACCTTTTTCTTGCAATCTTTTTTTGGTTGATATTTGTACTACAGCTACCTGGCCTAATACTCATACTTTTGTGTTCCATTATAACCCAAATGTACAGCTTAGGTTTAGCTCTTCTTTGGGTAACACCATCTTATAGATGGTTCTTCACCAGGGCCTCACTGGGATTTTTATTGGTTGGGGATTCTGCCCCAAAGGTTGAGACAGGATGAATAAGACAACATCAGATACAAAAGTTATGTATTACCATAAAGCTAGATCTGTCTGGTATCGATCCTTCTTTGCCATCCCTACCCTCCATGCCACATCAAAATTGTCATTTCTTTGGTGAGTGCTCCCAACTGGGCCCCATGCTCTGGTCTAAAATCCTGTACAGGAGGATCTATTTCTGTGGTTTTGTCTCCCTTGATCCCCTCTTCTCCAAAATAATTATGATTTTTGGTGGTTTAGGGTTTTCTCTCTAGCAGGCAAACTCAATCTGAGAAGAGGGTATAACAGTAGGGGCTTATAGGCAGAGAAGGCTGAGCTCTGAGTCTAACGATTCTGAATATAGCTGGCTTCAGATCTGAGTTGGATCTGATAACCCCACAGGCTGAGACAGTCAGATACAGACAACAATGATCTATTATTATGGCAAGTACATAAGTTCTGTTTCTGAAAGATTTTGTTCTCTCAAAATAGTCCTCAAGCTGTCACTGGACACCCATTTATAGATTTTAGAAAGAAAACAGGGGGATGAATAGTTAGGCTTAAAGTAAATTCAACTACTGCTTTAACCATAAAAGAAGGATTAGTTCTCAAAGAATCCTAGTCTCTGTGGAAATTGAAATAAGGTTGACCTACCATAAGAGCTTGCAACTCAGATGTTCTTCTTGCAGAGGTCGCAGCAATCAGTAAAAGCATCTTCCATCTTAAGAACCACAAGTTAGCCAAATAAGTTGGTTCAAATAAAGCAAGTGTTAAATTCTCTAAAACAAAATTAAGAAGCCAAGGAGATCCACCGGCTTTCTGGGAAACTTCTTCTGTAGGACCCCTTTCAAAAACATTTTGACATGAAAATGCATTGAAAGAGGGGGATCCTTGGGAAGGCATGATGAAAAAGTAGACAAATGAACCTTGACAAAGGAGTTAGAAAGGCCCTAGTATAGTAACTCAGAAAATGTTATAACACCAGAGAAACGCTTAACCCCAAATGGATGCTAGTTGTTTTGTTGGCACCAGCAAGACAACATTTCCCATTAGCTTATATGTGATTTTCTAGTAACAGGCTTTTTTGTCTCCATTAGTACCTGTTGCACGTCTTCAGTAAACAGGTGCCTAAAAAGTATTAAGACCCTATCATCCAGGAAGTCAGTTGTAGTTGTTTTGGGTTAGGATGTATCAAACACCCCTATTCTTGTGTGCATAAATCCAATTCGTGAAGAAACCAGTGGTAATTGCCCCTGGCCATTTTCAAAATAAGGGAGAATCACTGTTGCCTAGGCCAGAAGGCTGCCACCACAATAACCTTAGGGAATTCTGTCTGAAATGTCAGAAGCACCCAGGATATCAGTGGAGTGGGTGGTAAAACATACAGGAACTTCCTATCCAAGAAAAAGAAAAGGCACTGGTCTTCCAGACTTTCCTGCATGGAATCTTGAAACAGAGTTTTGTAGTGGATTGTTCAGAGAGGTGGTAAAAAGATCTACTTGATGAATTCACCACAGATGGATTAAATCTTGGAAGACCTCCTGATGTCGTTTCAATTTCTTCAAAGTATACCCTTTCCTGGTCAACTTGTCTGCCTCACAGTTTTGCTCTGATGCAATGTAATATGCCTGTGGAGTAGACTGAGATTGTGCTGTAAAGCTATTTCCCATGCTATCATGGCTAGTCTGCATAGGGGCATGATCTGGCTCCTCCTTGTTTGTTTATGTACCACATCACTGTGGTATTGTCTGTAACTACCTGAAGATGTCCTGAGGATCACAGATGATTCAGAGAGTTAAGAGCCTTTATAAAAGCTAGCATCCCTTTTAAATCTGTGTGCTTTTGTCTGTCTTTCTTTTTCCAGAAGGAGAAGCTGTAAGGTTCTTGTAAAAACTTTTATTATCCACAAATGAGTGCTTTCATTCATATAATAGTAATGAACTTCTTCAGATAAGTTTAAAATAACAAAAGGCAGGTTTTTAAATAAGACCCAAAATGGTCATCCGATCTAAGGATGGTGTCATTAAACCCTTACATTTTTAGATTGCTGTTTTTTTGCACTTTAAATAGCTGTTCTGAATGACTGCTTTGGAGCAAAAAGGTAGAAGGAAACCTGGAGTATATGATATCTACTACAAGTGATTTTTCTTTTCACAAATTCCAGTACCAGACTTTGAAAGGACAATGGGTTTAGGTGCTGGGACCAAAGAGACCTCAAATACCACTGTAGCTTTCGTATGTAGAGTCTTGAAAGAGTTATTATCAGAATCATGGATGCCATTAGAACCAGAATCCTGAGGTATTCCCTTGCAATGACAGAAGTCTGAGTGAAAATCTCTGAAATAGTTTAAATGTAGATCTATTTTTTTTTCCTGAGGAAGAAAAGCTCTTTGAACTGAGGTGTCTAGCAGGCACACCAGAAACACAGTCCCATATCACTGAGTCAAAAAGGACTTATGAATTTTCTCTTGGAATCCCAATCTATTTAGGAGATCTCTTACCCAAGTGAAATATTACTGACACACTGAAAAAGACTCTGCAAAGATAAACAAGTCTACTAAATATGGAAAAATATGGATCACTCTAGCCTGCAATGGGCTATGACAGGAGTTAAACACTTTATGAAGACTCTTGGAGCAGTGGATAGCGCAAAGAGCCACAAACAACCTTAGGAAATGTCTCAAAACTGAATGAATAGGAATTTGATGATAAGCATATTTCAAATCTAAAGTCAATGAAAAAGTAAAGTGACGAAGAAGGGGTAACAGGTAGTGAAATTAAAGTATTTTTATGTTGGGTACTATCACAAAGCGATTCAGTAAGGAAAGGTCCAGGACCAGTCTCCAGGAATTTTCTTTCTTTGGTACTAAAAACATTCTTGAACACAATTCTCAACTGGGAAGGAGGAATTGCTTGTATTACCCCTTGAGACAGTATTTGATGCAGGAGAGGTGAGAATAGAAAGGGTTGGTTTAGTGGATGAGGATGTATTCCAGGGAAAAGATGAATTTCCTCTCACTGACATCTGTATCCTAGATTGATCAGCTTCAGAACTCATTTGTCTGAAACAGCCTGTTGCAAAAAGTGAGAAATGGAGGTCCATACATTCTTGAAGGTGTAAGGAACTGACAAGATGAGAGTGGAGGACAAGGTACCTTAAATAGTTATTCTGTTTTATCTGACAGTCCTTTCTCTGTGGGATTTTTTTTTTGGAACCTCCTGCCACTGCATCTTCTTACCAGCATTCTGCTGAGACTGTTTTAATTTGTTTCTCGCTAAAACTGGATGAGGGAGCAGAAAATCCTTTGGAGAACGTAGTGAAGGGGGATGAAAAATCTAAGATTCCCTGAATCAGGTTAACTCTTTCACAGGAGCGGCCCATGCTATTGGACTGCTGGACCGCAGCCCCCTCAACTATAAAATAAAGAAATAAAAAGAAATAAAAATAAAAAAAAATTTTTAAAAATCGCAGACTTCGCGCATGCGCACTAGTCCGGACTGCTGCTGAGACAGTCTGGAGCATGCGCAGATTGTCTCAGCAGCAGTCCTGACTGGGAAACATGAAGAACAGAGCTCCCAGAAGTCTATGCAGTTTTAAACTGCATAGACTGTCCTGGAACTCACAGGGAAAACACATTGGGGTCGGACTGCAACGTCAGCAGTTTGTTGCAGTCTCTTCGGGGGAAGGATCTCACGATGGGCAGGGTCTGGATTGGAGTTTGCTGCAGTCAGATCTTGCAACAGGCAGTGTCAGATTTGCATGCATTTTCATAGGATTTATGGTGGTTTACTACAGGTAAGTGTGTGGTCGACAGGGATTTGGATGTACAAGGTGTGTGTGTGTGTGTGTGTGTGTAAATGCCCCAGGTGCAATATACTGGTGGTTAGACTCATGGTGGTGTGGTAGGGAATACCCCAGGCTTGAACTCTGTACCTTGTATGCAGGTGTTAAAGACCTGAATTCCCTACCCACCACCATTTGTAAAAAAATTGCAGATTTTTGCCTCATATTTGATCTGATCTGTTCCTCATAATATCTGTGATTTGTAAATATTGCAATGCTTGATATTTGATGGTGCAGTGGTAGCACTGTTGCCTCACAGCTGCAGGTTCTCAGGTTTGATTCTTGGCTGAGGTGCCTTCTTTGTGGAGGTCTGTATCTTCTCCCTGTGTTTGTGTGGGTTTGCTTTTGTGTCCTCCTATGTTACAAAGACATGTCTGCATTATTTCTTCCTCGGCCTCTGCTGAAAATTGTTTTTTTTTTCCAAGTCAGACTGTCCTGATTAACAAATGTTAAATAAAATTGACAGGCATTTGAATTTCAGACTTCAGGCTTCTGAATGTTTAAGTCCTTACATATTTGATGGTGCAGTGGCAGTATTGTTGCCTCACAGCTATAGATTTTCTGGTTTGATTCTTGGCTGGGATGCCTTCTGTGTGGCGTCTGCATGTTATCCCTCTGTTTGTGTGGACTTGCTCTGGTGTCCTGCCATTTTACAAAGACATGTGTCTACAGTATTTCTCCCTGGACCTCTGCTGAAAATTGTTTTTGTTCCGTCAGAAGTAAAATTGACAGGCATTTGAATTTCAGACTTCATATTCTTCAGAAAATACATAGTAAAACAACTTTTTATTCTAGAAATACATATATAGTAACACAACCTTTTATTATAGCAATTTTTTAAGTTTATAAGATGACTGAAATTTGTCCTTATTTTTGGGACTGTAATACCCTGTTATTGGCTTTGTCCAGGTTTTTTGTGCTAAGGTTGACAGCTATGGCAAGAACTGAATTCACTGAATATGTTTGAGGGCTGTATTCCCTCATTACTGGGTTTGTCCAGGTGTTTGGTGCTAAGAGGTTGACAGCTATGGTGAGAACTGAATTCATTAAATGATAGCCATTTAAGTTTCAGTCTTCCTGTCTTTCACAAAGCAGCTGGTTTGGCATAGTGGTATGTTGCTCTTGACTGTTTTGCACAGGGACCTTGGCAGTAAAATGTACGGTGGTAACACAGCATTTTTCTTTCACAAAGCAGGTGATCTGGCATAGTGGTATGTTGTTCTGACTCTTTTGCACAGGGACCTTGGCAGTAAAATGTATGGTGGTAACACAACATTTTTCTTTCACAAAGCAGGTGATTTGGCATAGTGGTATGTTGTTCTGACTCTTTTGCACAGGGACCTTGGCAGTAAAATGTACGGTGGTAACACAGCATTTTTCTTTCACAAAGCAGGTGATTTGGCATAGTGGTATGTTGTTCTGACTCTTTTGCACAGGGACCTTGGCAGTAAAATGTATGGTGGTAACACAACATTTTATTCTAGCAGCTTTCCAAGATTATACAAGCAATGTTTAATGTGTCCCTGGTTTTTGCCCTTTTGACCCACCCCAATAAATTTGGCTTTTTCCAGATTTCTTGTGCTGCGAAGCTGAGATGCAGTTGAGTATTGAGTAGATTTTACAAGGAGCTGAGAGCTGCAGGGGAAGAGAAATTTAGTGCTGATTATGCTAAGTCAGCTCACATTGCTAATAGCACAACAGGTTGTGTACTTGCTTTTGATGCAGAAGGTTGTTGGTTCTACTCCCATAAGGGGTGAATGCTGCCGTACTGAAAGTTAAGATACTATGAGCCTGTTATCAGTTTGCCATCCATTTCCTATTGCAATATTACTAGCTTATTTTTAATGTAATTTAGGCAATTTATTCCTCAGGGGCATCAGACACTTTATTTTTCGATGAAACCATGAAATATAAACATGATTGCTAGCAGCAACCTCTTCATTACAGATTTATTTAACGTGGAATTATTTAGATTACTTTTTTACTACTTTAGAGATTGTGCATATTTACTGATAATGGTGGACTGTAGAATTGTGCATATTTACTGATAATAGTGGACTGTAGAAGTTTGAGTAGACTTTTATGATGGAAATGTTCTGAATTGGTCAGTTATGTCATTGGTGCATGCGTTTTGTTTCATTGTTTACTGGAAAAATGTTCAAAGCAATAGGAAGGTGTATCAAAGAGCACATGTATGTTTCATATGCAAGGGGCCTATGATCTGAAAACAGCCCAGAATTAATCTTTATCTGCCACGGGTAAAATGTATTTTCTTTGAATGTGGGTTTCAATGTTGTTTCAATGAATGTGAGTTCAATGGCAGAGAAGTTTTAATGCCAAGTTTGTTAAGCAGATGTCTTAGTGTCTGTGCTGTAAAATGCAAAATAAAACTTTTAAAATGAAGTTCAAATCATCAAAGAAGTAAATCAGTATGCACATTAGTGTTTATGGTAAATGGAGTGAAACAGCCAAGTGATGGATCATTGGAATGGCTGCAGGGGGAGGCTCCATTCGACCATGGTTTTGTGAGGGGGAAGGGTGGCAATCTTAGGCAGCCCCAGCTGAACCATACCTCCCAACTGTCCAGATTTTCAAAGAATTAATAGATTTTTTGCTTCTTATTTTTGGTTTGTTCCTCATAAAATTTGTATTTTTCTGGCAAATCATTTAGGAATTAAGTCACTAATGACACACTAAGTTTCAGACTTCATAACCTTCAGAAAAATGCATGCTAAAGTAAGACCTGTTCTATCAACTGTCTCAGTTTATACAGGAGCAATTTTTAGTGCTGTTTATATGTTCCCCCAATATATTTGGCCTTGTCCTGATTTATTGCATTAACAGGTTGAGAGGTACATGCAAATAAATTGCTTTAAAGAATTAGGCATAGCCAAACCTCTCAACTGTCCCTGATTTTGGCTCAAAATGTTGCTCTTCCCCTAATGATCCCTCCGCAAAATAGCAATTTTGGAAGAAAACATAGAGGGTTTATAATTAAGAAATAACTATAATAATCCGTTAGATTACTTTTATTTCAGAAATGCATGTAGATTATTTTATTTTGTCAGCTGCTCAAGTTAGCGGTACTAACATTAAAGTGTCCCTTCTTTGACAGGTTCCCAGCTGTATTGTGTTGCTATTTTATATTTTTACATCACATTTTTGGTCCATTTTTCATAAAATTGTGGGTTTTTTTGGCAAATTAGTGACAAATCATTAAAGACTGAAGTTAGAAAATAATTATAGACATTTGAGTTTCAGATTTCATACCATTCAGAAAATTCATACTAATGCAATACCTCTATTATCTTTCTAAGTTTATAAGAGCAATATTTAAAAAATTGTCCTTATTTTTGGGCCTTTGTCCCATTTCTTTGTATGACTTTGTCCAGATTTCTTGCTCTGAGGTTGAGAGGTATGACAAATGTGTCAGGGCCATCACAAGTCAGCCAGAGATATTTCAAGCTGTGACATACTTGTTGCACCCCACTCCCCCATGTAGTGACTCTGGATGTGTCGAAGCAAGGCAAGGAGTAGTTATGCAGTGTAAATGTGCAGAGTATCCCCCCCATCCAAGGTAGACACAAGTACTAGAGTGGCTTTTCATCTGTCCTTGATTTTTACAGAATGGTCTGGTTTCTGTCATATTTTTTGTACTGTTGATTTATGCTTATTACTCAAAGTGCCTGTTGCTCTGTGTTTAAGTAGCAATACTTTAATGACCATCAGGTAAGCTTGGCTGAGATTGCAAGATGCAAGTAAGCTTTAATAAGCATACTGTTAAGGAATTGCCAACATTGAAAGCCTTTCTGTTGCCATGTAGAGAATACTTAACTAGATAATGTATAAGCCTTGGGTATTGAAATGCATATGCCAGTATTTGAAATAAAGAACAGGATTACATTATTTTAAGAGTCTCATTACACTTGGAGACTTCCAGTCATCTCTGCAGGCTTTACCCGTAAACAGAATGCCAATTGTGTGGTCCATAACCTGTACAGTAATCCTTTTAAGCAATGTATCTTGAGCTTATTTCTTGTTTGCTTTTCATTTTTTACTTTGATCATGTTTTCCCAATGAAACAAGTAGATGTCAGGCAGCAGGTCTTTTTTTTGGATAAGGAACATTTTTACAAGTGGGGGCATCAGAGATTTCTACTTTCAGCATGTTATTTGGTACTTTAATAAAGCTTAATATAAATTATAATTAGAACTGCAGTGCAAGAAGTTGTTTGAGTTGAGTGCTGCTTGTTTTTCTTATACTTGATTTTGACTGGCATTCCATTAATGTATTTAAAAAAAAAGTAATTTATTTTTTCATACCTCACAAACTTTTTTGTTTCCATCTAGATATTAAGCTGTCATGCAGCCAATGCATTGAAATATTTTTATTCTTCTACACTTCATTTTGTCTTGATTGGACTATCATAATGACAGTATGGCACCCAGGGCAGTATATTTAGTTTTTGTGGTTTTGAGCATAGCTCCTCCCCTTTCTAGTTGGCTGCACCCCTTCCCATTGATCCCACCCATTCAGCTGTCTCCTGCAGCCTCCCTTTGATTTGAAGTCACCAGCCGCCACTGCTCTTTCATCATACTTTTTTGTAAAATCTGCAGCAGATGATCGACAAACTGAATCTGTATTTAAAGGAGAATTCCAAATTTCATTTTGTGACATCTTCTGGGATGTTCTGAGAATGCAGCCAGCAAACCTCCTCAAAAAATACCCATAGCCACAGCCCTAGAAGCAGTATCTACAGAAACATGCTTTAAACAATGAGTAATGACCTGAGAAACAGAAGAACTTAACTTCACAAAGCAGATTTTTCCTAACAAGAGGAAGCTGCAGTAAAAATATTCCTCATACTTTCACAATTAGAATAAATTTTAACATATAAGCCTAACAGTTCATAACTCTAAACATCAAAGTTGCAGATCCATACACCTTTTTTCCCAAACTTATCAATAACTTTATCATCCTTGTCAGAAGGAGAAATATTAGAATTAACAAAATGCATGACAGTAGCTGGATTAACTAAAGCTATATCTGCTGGGTTATCGCCTGACATCCTTCCTCTCAACCTGTTAGAGCAAGAAATATGGACATAGGAATAATTTTGAGATATTGCTCTTATAAACTTAGAAAGTTGATAGAATAACAGCTTTTACATTAACATAAATTTTATACAGGATATGAACTCTAATACTAAAATTTCTGTCTTTATTTTCTGAGTTTAGACCTTAATGATTTGCCAGTGATTTGTCAGAAAGTCACAGTTTTTGGAAAAACAGACCAAAAATATTATGCGAAAATCTGGACAGTTGAAAGGTATGCTGGGATGAGTGTATACAAACCTTGAAAGATTGATGACCTTTGAAAGGTATATCTGCTTTCTTAAGGGCAGCAGGTTAGCTGTCAGAGAAATCACAGGCTGCGACAAAAACAACCGCTAATTAAAACAGCACTGGGGGATGGGAGAAGGTTCTGGGTATTCCAGTTGTAGCAATTCACAGTATTTTCAGAAGGACTGAGATACCTCAGTGTTTACCACTGAAAATGCTGAGAAATTCTGAAAATAATCACAGAGAATGTGAATCCCTCGCAAGGAGATTTCGATACTAAAACTCTCCACAGAAGGATCCAAGGAAATAGATGAGTGGTCTGAGGAATCAACTTTGGCCACAGCAGAATCACCCACCTGCAGCTGAAACAAATTACTAGCCTGCTATAGTAGCAAAAGCTGCTTAGTTAAATGTTTGTTATGACTGAAAGAAAGTCCAGCCAAGGAACTGGTACTTTGTTTCATGGTCAATCCACAATGGTGTTTGTTTCCCTGGAAAGGTTAGCAATAGTTGGTAAAATAGAAAATAGATGGTAAAATAGAAAAGTTGCAAAAAAATACTTTTTCCCACAAAAACACAGTAAAAGACACCTTAAACAATTTCCCATCCCCAAAACATAAAGTAAAAACACAATTTCTCCACAGAAAACATAGTTTGCAACAACATTTAACAACTCTTTACCACTCCCATTTAAAAGTATGTAAAAGTAACATGACGATCAATAAGAATACTCTTCTGTACCTTTAAATCGTTGTTTTTTTTTTTCACCAAAACTTAGTTTATATAACAAAAAAGTACTGCAGAAGTTTTTTTTTTGTTTCCCAAAGGCAACATATCTGCCCAGCAATGAAACAGCGAGGGTCGATCCTCAAAAGCCCTAAGAGGAGCTCTCTTCTTGTAGCAGGAAAGCTCTGAACTTCATAGCACCCAAACCAGTCTTTTTAGTCAGCTCAGCTCCAGCTAACAATTTAGGTGTGCAGAAAGTGCCCTGAAGCTCCGGAAGCTGCCTGGCTGTTATATCCTATGCAGGATATAAACCATCTAGCTTAGGCTACTGCAGCAGTTATCAACATGAACATCTACATATATGTGTGTACATATATTTTATACCTAGGCTTTGTATACACATATATATATATATATACATATATATATATATATATATATATATATATATATATATATATTAGGTGTATTCTACATTATATCATAGTAATATCAGCTGTGAGCCTAATACACATTCACATTTCTAAATTCTATTCATGCTTCCTAATGTGCATTCATGTAAAAGTTTTCTATGATATTATTTCTTTCAGATTCCACTAATTGCCTGGTGTGTTCATCTGTAGAATGGCCCAATGAAAGAAGGGACAAGTGTATCCAAAGAGCTCTACAGTTTCTCTCCTACAATGAGCCCTTGGGTCTAGCTTTGGCCTCCATTGCAACAATAAGTACTCTGCTAACAGTAACTGTACTAATTATATTCATCAGGTATAGTGAAACTGCTGTTGTGAAGGCTAACAACAAAAACCTCAGCTACCTGCTTCTGTTTTCACTTATGTTATGTTTCTTGAGCTCCATGATTTTTATTGGACAACCTACAGGAGTTACCTGCAAGCTGTCTCAGTCAGTGTTTGGAATAACTTTTGTTCTTTCTGTGTCTTCTGTGCTGGCTAAGACCATTACAGTAATAGTTGCTTTTAATGCAACCAAGCCAAGCAGCAATTTGAGGAAATGCTTAGGACTACAGCTGCCTTACACTGTGGTATCCCTGAGTACTGTTGTTCAAGTCATTATATGTGCTGTCTGGAACATTTGTGCACCTCCATTTCCAGAAAGAAACTACAGAACCCAAACAGGGCTTATAATAATTGAATGCAATGAGGGTTCCTCAATTGCATTTTGGTGCATGTTAGGATATATTGGCTTGCTTGCTAGTGTTTGTTTTGTAGTAGCTTTCTTTTCAAGAAACCTGCCTGACAGTTTTAATGATGCCAAGTTTATTACCTTCAGCATGGTGGTATTTGTTAGTGTGTGGCTGGCATTTACTCCAGCTTACCTAAGTACTAAGGGCAAATATACAGTAGCGGTTGAGGTATTTGCTATTGTTGCCTCTGCTTTAGGTCTGCTGACCTGCATATTCCTCCCAAAATGTTACATAATTGTACTAAAGCCTGATATTAACAAAAAAGAATATTTAACAAGATAAATAGCACAGTGACTGAAAACCTTCTGAAATCTTGAAGTTGTGGTATTATTTTTGCATATTTCATTCCCTAGCTTAACAAAGAAAAATGGAGTGAATAGATTATACTCATTTTATATTTTTAATAGCTACCATATAATGAACAATGTCTTATCTATATTGTTATTCAAGTTTCATGATTGTGTACAACAGTGAAATCAATATAATTTCTCTCTATATATATAAATATATAGTCAATGTGTCTGAGAACTGGAGAGATTTGCTTTGCAGGCAAAAACACAGATTATTTCCAGGGTTTTTAATAGGACTGTAACAGAAGGGATTTGGAATCTTCTCTTTTTCTCCACAATTGTGTCATTTTAAGATTTGCATTTATTGAGCTGTAGAGTGTAAAAGGTGCCAGGTACTCTCTGTTCTTTGCGTTTGTATAGAATGCGAATGGCATTGGACATGATAAATGAATAATCAATAGAACGGGACTCAGTTCTGTCAATTAAAGTTCACACACACACATACACACATATGGATACTTTTGTGTATATTGGTATAGACAAAATTATATAATATACTGTATTTGTCTCAGTTATGAACAAAGTCATACATTTGCCATCTAAACATAATAAAACGAACAAGGTTACCTTGAAAGAAATCATGTCTGCTGATACATTTTGCTGTACACACCTACAAGCAGCCAAGACCCAAGCCATTTCCTCTATAAATAGGGTAATTGTGTTTCAAGTTGTTGTATATTATTCTTAGATTCACTATTTCTTGTAATCTCCCCACTAGTCAATAGTGGTAAGTACACCATACCCCATCTACTCTCACTATACCCAAAGAGATGTACATAATACATATAATGGTTGCTCCTGGTGTTGTAAGCAACAATAATCCTATTATACATGTAATCATTGGATTAATTTACTAATTATTTATATATACTATATACAATAGTATAACAATATGTATGATCTTATACTGGAATGGATACTTTGTTTTCATTGAATAAAATTGTCTTATATAGATTTTAATATATTGATATTTATATAAAATTATTAAATAGTTAATGGTGTGATTAAGACCAATAGGCAGTAATAATTTGAATATGCATTTTTATTAATTTATTTATACACACTTAGTGTGATTTTAGAATATGAATTTTAGAAGATGAAATATAATACATTGTAGTAACTTTTGTACAAATGAGATACATATACATATATAGGTACTTCAATATCACATGCACACTTTTTGATTCACTGTCATAGAAAAAAATTAACCTGTGTTTTATTAGTTCCAATTTTACTCACTTAGTGTCATATAAGTCAGTATATTTAAGAATTTTGGTAGGGTGTTTCTATTCTCTATTGTGTGTTTAATTTATTATTGATCTGCATTTATTTAATTGTTTACTTATTTGTTTATACTGCAAAATACTAATAGCAACATGATTTATTTATATAATATTACTTATTGGAATTTTAGGGGTTAAAAATGTCTTATTAATTGATTAGCCAATGGAATGAATCTCAGCATTATTTAAATGATGAAAGAATGGTAAAGCGGATGATTCTGATGAAGTCTCTGCATTAGGAGATGAAAGTGCTAAATCTGTTTCATTTTGTTTGTTTTGGAATAATAAAATCCTTTTGGATGTAACCTGGCCATCATATTTTGGATTACTACTAAGAAATGTTTGGATCTGTGTACGTGAACAAGGAGGACAGCCTTCATTGGTACCTTACAGCGCTTTTTATTAAGATCTTTCATTAAGACTTTATCAGAACCTCTGGAGGTTATGGTAGTGAGCTTATTGCACTCCTTCCATGAGAAATACAGGCAATTCTTTACTTTTATTAGCTTACAAACTGGCATAATTATAAATTCAGATGACATTCCTTTAGTTATCAAATGTTGATACAGTCTTCACATTAATGATGTTATTTAACTTATACTGATAATTTCCTATTCAGTTATGTTCTGTAATGTCGATGTCCCTTCTTAAAACTTGCTACACTTTATATATTTTTGGGATATGACCTGTTTATTCAATTTCAATGAATTTCAGTATTTGCACATATTTCTTTATAGCTTGTTTAAACTTTGTCATACTGTACAATTTCTTAGAGCTTTTCTCCCATGGCCTTGGCTGAAAATGGGCATTTTAACCAATTGGACATTTCTATTAAACAAAGGCAAATAAATAAATACATACATACACAAACAATCAAACCATCTTTCACCTTATAGCAGCTAACCCTATGACAATATCAGAAAAGTAATTGCTGACCTTTCTTTTTTCAGAGTAAGTCATCTCTGAAATAATTTCTTCAGTGTCACAAATAATATTCTCTAAAATGTTCTTATGACACTGCTGATACAGCTTTTAGAGCAGCTGCCCCTGGGCCACTGATGAGAAGATCTGCCTGGCTGCATTCTTAGAATTTACCAGAGGATGTGAAAACTGATCACTGATTGCTTCACTGAACAAATAGGTAATGTTTAGTCCTTCATCTGCCAAAATCTTTAAAAGATTTGATGAACGGGGGAGGAGTAAATTCAAGTAGTTAACCAGATTTTTCAACCCGCCTTACCTAAATTTAATAGAAACATTTAATTCAGTTCAAGTTTCTTTTAAAGGAAACAGAATAAGCAACTACAGCAGAGCACAAAGAAATGCCCTGGAATTCAATAAACTCCGTGCAGGAATAGTGCTATTCCTGCACGGAGTGGTTCATGTCTGTGTATCCACAGCAGCGCGCCTTGCATATTCATGAAGGTGTGCTGCTGATTAGGCTAAATGGACACAAAGCATGAACAGGTGCAGGGGGTGTGTTTAAGTAGTACATTTACTACGAACTTACCCCTGCACTCAGAAAGTGCCATACGGCACTTTCTAAATAAGATCCAGCATAATATTAGAGAATTTCTATAATATTATGCTGGTGTTTCAGTGTCTGTGCAGACTGAAATAAAATAAATGATAATTTCAGTGTCCATGGACACTGAAATACATACGGGAGCAGGCAAACAATGCAGGGGGGTGTGACAGGTTTTGTGACACACCCCCTGCATTGTAAATGTGCCGTACAACACATCACAATCTGCCAAAGCAGAAAATGTGGACAAAGGCACAAATAATGGGGAGAAAAGGCCTAAAAAGGGACATTTCTCAAATATTGCCCTCACACACTTAGAAATTTGATAGAAAACAGGTCATGCTTTAGCATAAATGTCCAAAGGACAGAAGTCTGAAAGTCAAATGTATGCCATTATTCCCTGACAGCAGTCCATGTGTACAAAGGCACAAATAATGGGGGGACAAAGCACTAAAAATATTGGCACTATTTAAATATAGCCCTCACAAACCTAGAAAGTTGATAGAAAACATGATATGCATTAGCATAAGCTTCTGGAGGATAAAAGCCTGAAAGTCAAATGTATGCCATTATTTCCTGACTGCAGTCCTCAATGACTTGTCAGAAAACTTCCATACTCACTTTATAACATAATAATATAATAATAATAATAGTATAATAAATCTTTTTTTTACATGATAAGAAATGTTTAAGCATAGCTAAGCAGGTGTGCACGTTATGGCCCCTCCACTTAGCATTGCTTAAACATTCCATAGGGATAAATAGAAATATACAGCTGAACTTCATTAACGGGGATAGTGTAGGGTCTATATTATATCATCGAACGCTTAAAAAAGCGAACACTGATTGATTGACCTAATTTAAGCGAAAGCTTACAATCACGAACTGTCAGATCAGCGATTTTTTTCCCAGGGAAAAAAATCGCTGATCCAAAACACATACAAACATCACAAGCACACCAAACAAACAGAAATCCACACACTTACACCTAAAATCTGATACCTAACTCTACACTAAACTATGCACACACCACTAACTACCCACTTACCTTAACCCAAACCCTAACCCTAAGGTCCGTCACCATCGCACACTCACCTCACCCACTCCCTAACCCTAACTCACTTAAATCCACCCTAACCCTCATGTTCACTCAATCGCACACACACCTAACCTGAGCCCTAACCCTAACTCACCTAAATCACCCTAACACTCACATCCACACAATCGCACACTTACCTGAATCCAACCGGTAACTTTCCTACATAACACTGAAAATACCGAAGCAACAGAAATGGACAACCAAATTCTTTCCCTTGGAAAAAATTAGAGTTTCTGCTGCTTCGATATTTTGCAGTTTCACAAAAATAAATTCGATCAACCAGCGTTCACTTTTTTAAGCGTTCGAAGATATAATATAGACCCGATAGTGTAGTGGTTAGAGTTCTGGCTTTACATGTAGGTGTTCATGGTTTGAGTACCAAGGCAGACAAGTTATTTTTATATGGGAAAGCAGTGATAAAATTATTTTTTTAAACTTAAAGTATGTAGTAACTGTTTTTTGTCAACCAGTTAACCGTATGTTGGCATCACTTAGAGTCACTCAAACCCACTTAAAGCTGCTTAAAGCTGGTTTAATCACTCTGTCTCCATCAGCTCTGTTCTGCCTAGCAACAAAAGAATAAATCCTGCCAAGTCTCAAACTCAGGACCATGTACACTACAGTCACACCAATGTACTTATACACCATTGGAGCTATAGTAATTTCTAATGCATTTTCAAACATATCATGCAGTAGAGTTATTCAACAGTTGGGTAAAAGCTCTGTGGCATCAGTCAGGTTTTTATATATACATATACAGCTATATATGTATGCAAATACATATGTATGAAAAAACATATATATATATATATATATATATATATATATATATATAGATATATATATATATATATATATATTTAGATATATATGCATATATATATATATATATATATATATATATATATATATATATATATATATATATATATATGTATATATATATATATATATATATATATATATATATATATATATAATACACACATACACACACACACACACACACACACACACACACACACACACACACACACACACACACACACACACACACATACTCATAACATGTAGTGCACTCATATCTCAGTAACGTATCTCTCAACCTGTTAGTTCAAGAAATTTGGGCAAAGGCTGTAAGAATGGGGGGACAATAGGCCACAACTAGGGACATATTTCAAATATTACTCTTAGACATGTAGAAAGTTCCTTGAGTAACAGGGTTTGTTTCAGCATACATGTTCTGAAGGATATGAGGTCTGGAACTGAAATTATGTCATCATTTACTGACAGACATCCTCAGAGCATCTCAGTGATTTACCAGAGACATTAGAATATATCATGGAACAGAGACAAAATATGAGCAATAAACCTGGATGTTCTACAACAATCTGGCCAATTGAGATGTATGCTCAGAACACCTTAGTGCAACAAATTTGGACCAAGCCTGACAAAGTGGGGGGAGAAAGCCATGACAATAGGGACATATCTGAAATACCTGACTAGATAAGCTGAGACAGTTGCTATAGTAACACCATCTGTTCTAACATATATTGACCAAAATAGCACAACTCCAAGACTCAATTGCTTCTCAGTAGTTAGTGCATGAAATCCTCACACCATCCCACTGATTTGTCAGACATACACAACAGTTATGGGGACCAAACCAAAGATATAAGCTAGAGAACTGGACATCCTACAAATATCTGGGCATAACATGACAGTAGGGAAAGTACATTGAGCTGCTTAGCATGTCACCATGCACCATCCAAACTGCAGTTAGACTGACACAACACTACTCCAAGTCAGCTATGGGGAATTACACATGCATTTGCAAATATATCAGCCACTATAGGGATGTAACAGTAGTGAAGAACAGTCACCTGTGTGAGCCTGCATACTCACAACCAATTTCAACACAGTCACAGTGACATACTGGTAAGCCAAATGAACAGTAGAGTATATTGACTGTGTGAACATAAATATCATGTTTGACACTCACACAGTACCCCTACATATACTGCCCCAAGTCACATACTGTAGTCTGTCTCCTTTGGTGGTACGGAACATGTCTCAGTCTGCCCCTACAAATATATACAGCTGATAGACCACCAGAAACTGGAGCAGCATACACAGTCAGATAGAAAAGGAGCCATGACACTTAAATGTATCCCCCCTGTACAGTGAAATAAACATGTACATACTACACTGCTACACATTCCTGACAGTCTGTTAACAACTGCTACACATACACAGACCCCACACCTGTGCAGATTCACAAAGAATGTCCAGGCTCTATCCTCATATATGTGGCCTCTTCCTCATAACATGTCTGGCATTCTGCTACATCACTGGGATGATATCAGAAAGGAAGGCACTAACTAATGATATACCATGCCTATCAACCTCTTACTGCATAACATCTGGACAAAGCCTGACATAACTGGGGGACAAAGGCCCAAACACAGGGGCATAATTGAAATATTATTGTTATAAACTGATAAAGTTTCTGGTGTTATAGGGTTTGTTGTAACATATCTTAACTGAGGGATATGAAGTCAGAAACACACATGAAGTTATCATTTACTGACTGCAATACCCAGGGTATGCTACTGATTTGCCAAGGGCAACAACTGTAAGAAAAAGAGACCAAACATAAGAGTCCAACCTCTGGTCATTCTGGGAATAGCCCTACAGTTGAGAGTTATGCCAATCACATAACACTGTCAGACTGAGACCCACGCAGAATATCAGTGTCCACACAAACCATGTTAAACTAGCATGAATCCAAATATATAACAGCAGTACTTACATTCTGTTCCTAAGTCTGGAACTTTCTCCACAATTTTGTTGGACTGTCCCCACAATTTAAGTTGTCAGAGGTATTTCCAGCTGCCCTCTGTGATGCTGTTGTTCACACCTCCATGCAGTACTCCTCACAGGCAAGAAAAATGGTCAATGCCAACATGAAGTACTCAATTATAGGAGTGTGTTGCCATGCCATTGGCTATCGGAATTACAACACATCTGATCTGCATGCAATTAGCAAGTAGTGGACACCAATTGGTGCACAGGCCATCAGCTGCTCATGAGGATGACCTACAAAAGGCAAGCTGCTACCTATGCAAAACCAATGTATACCTTACATCTGAGAGAGAGAGAGAGAGAGAGACAGAGAGAGACAGAGACAGGCACACACACACACACACACACACACACACACACACACACACACACACACACACACACACACACACACACACACACACACACACACACACAGACTGTGAATAAAATAAAAAAAAACTCAGCAACAATACTTGGGGAAAAAAAGGTATGTCAAACAAGTAAGCATGTAATGGAATGCAGTAGGGGTATGTAATAATGGGAAATAGGAAGTTTAACAAACATGTCTCATCAAGACTTCATGTACTGTTATATTTCTGATTAGCACCTATGGCTATAACATGGGTTTGTCTGCAGTGACATAGATCACAGCTCATGCCCCTGAGTCATCTCAGGAAAGGATGGCTCACATATGATTACTACTGGAGTGTCTGTTGGACAGTGCTGACTGTGACACTGCTAGGCCAGCTGCTGGGATGTTGTAGATATCCATATGTTACTTCTCAATACAGCTATGATAAACATGCTTGTCTCACAAATCTGAGAGACCTATACAGGGTATGTGCATAGTAAACTACTGTCACAGACATGTGTGTTGAACTGTATGTGATATACTGAGGCCATACCATTCAGCTGTCCAGTTTTATGCATACTGACCATATGTGTGCCTTACATTTGTAGTCATTTACTCATAAGAGTTGGGTCATGTCCAACAAATCATTGGCAAATCTGTGAAGACTGAAATAAGAACATAACAGCATACGTATGACTGTCAGACATCCTCCAGGGTATTTCTGTGTTTGCAAAGCCTACTATGCTATCAACTAACTTAAGTGTGTTACAGCAATATTAACAAAATGTCAATAACTTTGGCCCCTTGCTCTCCATTTATGTGTGCCATCCTCCAGATGTCCTGCTCTAACAGGTTGAGAGGTATGACTGACCAAGAAGAGTGTAAATACAGTGTGCCATACTGACATATAACAGAAATGTATATCAGGTATTACCTGTGCATATGTATGTATCAGTAGGTGTAGCTGGAAGCCTCAAAACAACAGAAAGGAGATGCAAAACATAAGGTAAATAAGCTATACATGTTGTACACGTGTGTAATCTTAGTTTCAGTGCATCCATCAGCCTTAGATTTCCACGGCTACTGGTTGTTGCAATGCCTTGACATAGTCATGGGTACTAGAATAAGCATGATTATCTGGTTGAAATTGGAGAGGTGTCCAACTGTGTCATGACCTTGTTTTCTTGCCTACTACAAACAGCTATATAAGCACCTACATAGCTGTATGGACTCAGCAATACCGGACTTGGAAAACTTGCCTCCACCAAGGTGGAGTAATCCCCTTTGATGGACAGCAGCAATACACAAACCACATAATCGGTCACTATATTGGCTGTATAAGGACAATTAAAAGCAGGCACCAACTTGGAAGCAGGTCAACCTTTGTCTGAACAAGCATATAAGGTCACAGGTGTGTCACTGTAAGGCTAACTATGAGTACAAATTGGACACATCCACAAAGGCCATTCACAAGGCTGTCTGCATATATGTCTTCCATCTCAGAGGCAACAACCCAACCCATCTTGTACTGGTGATCAATCACACCACACACACACACACACACACACACACACACACACACACACACACACACACACACACACACACACACACACATACACACACACACAGCATAGCTACAGCCATCTCACTGCAGACAGGTTAAGGGAAAATATCACCCCCCTGTCCCATCATCAGTATAGGTGGATATGCACAGCTCCCACAGTCCTCCCCTCATCATCAGGAAGCACGTACATAATGCCTACTCAAAGGCAACAAAATAAGTCTCCATGGGACCTGATAACATCCCTGTCTGCATCCTACATGAACTCAGGCATATGCTCCCAGCTCCATTATAAACTGTACTCAAGCAAAGCCTGAGCACCATTGACATCCCATCTGCAAGGAAGATGGCCACTGTTATCCCTCTACACAAAGGTGAAAGATGAATGTTGGATTATGCAATTTACTAGCTCTCATTGGGAGGAACATGACACATTAGGACCAGGGGTACAATGCAAGCTCATACTGTGCCAATAGATTACAGGGGTATGAAGTGGTCATACCTGGTGGCTAATGATAACAAATGTTGATGTTTAGGTTCTGTAAATAATGTTGACCAATGTATGAGGTCCTGTTATGTGTTTCCCTGTTTATGTCTTCCAGGTGACATGCCATGTGTCCATCAGCCACAATACTCTGCAGCTGAAAATGAGGCTATTATTAACTTTATCATCCAGCACCATGGGGTGATCTTTGGCCATAGACAACAGGATCTGTGGGAGTGGACTACCCTGTGGGATGAGCTGGTCCATAGGGTGAACAACACTGGCCACCATGGCCACACAATCAAGTCAGGCATCATGTGACTGACCTGATACTTCATGCCTGACAAAGGGCTGCTGCTGTGGTCAGGGACCGTAATGCTACAAGTGGGGGTTCTGCCACACATGCTCCACTTACGGCAACAGAAGAGCTCCTTGCCAACCTTGGGGTAGCCCCCACACACCAGCCAACTCAAGTAACACAAGTAGTGGAGGTGGGTGGCACCCAGGCATTGGTGAGGAGCATTCAGGTAAAGCCACAGTGTACATTAACTGAATCGTATGGTAGTCATGCTGGCTTCTGTAGAGTATCTAGATGCATATGTGATGTCAAACTGCATTTTTGGGTGGGGTTTAGTAATGTACACAAGTGCACATCTATGGTGAAGGACAGCAAATGTTGTACTATCACAGCTTGTACTGTACATGTGCAGGAAAGTCTCATTCATCTTGAACCAATGCCAAATGTGAGTCTGCTGACAATACCTCTCCCACACAGCTACATAGGTTCCTCTGGTCTGGATGTTGGACAGCAGATTGAAGCCAGTGAGTATGGGATTGCCCTGTTGTGGCTCACCAGTACCCCAGGCATGTTAAGGTCATGCATATTACCATGCACACAACTATTACTCTCAACCATATTGTGATATCTGCATGTTCACTTGTGGTGGGGTTAACTGTATTGCATCACAGTGGTCATCACATAGGCCTATTTGCTGGATATGTAGCATATCTGTAGCATACCTCACAGCCTGTAATTGCAAGAAATCTGGACAAAGACTGACAAAATGGGGGGACAAAGGCCCAAAACTAGGGACATATTTTATAAATTAGTGTTTTACAGTGCAGATAAATGGTGTACACACACCTGTTAAAATGACAGGTATTTGTAATATACAAAAATAAAAGCACAATAAAACATTTCTGAACTCTTCCAACATTTCATGTGACTTATAGCCTGCACAATTCAATTGTAAAACAAACAAATCTGTTAGAGGAACAATTATGATAAATGAAAAATAGTAGATGCATAATTGTGCACAGGCTGAAGCTAATACTGTGTTGAAGCAGCTTTCTATATAATTACAACATTATGTCCTCTTGGGTACACACCTGCCATCAATTACAGAGACTCTTTTATTAACAGCAAATAACTGTCAGCTGTCCTACGAGGATTTACCTGATATTTACTCAGTTGGCTGCAGCCTTGGTTCGCCGAGAGCTTAAGAAGCAGCAAGGGGATCTCATTTTTGAAAGGCATCAGCCTGGAGAAGGGTACAAAAACATTTCCACAGCATTGCATATGCCATGGAACTCAGTGCAGACAGTCATCAAAAGGTGGTGAAAATATGGAGCAACAATGATATTGCAAAGATGAGGACATCCCTCCAAATGTGTTGAAGAGACAAGACCCAAACTGGTCAGGGAGGCTGCCAGGAGACCTTCAGCAACACTAAAGGAGTTGCAGGAATATCTGGCAAGTACTGGTTGTGTACTACATGTGGCAACAATCTCCCATATTCTCCACATGTCTGGCCTATGGGGTAGGGTTGGAAAATGGAAGCCTTTTCTCACAAAGAACAACATCCAGGTCTGGTGAAATTCTCAAGAACAATACATCAGGTCTCCTAAAAGGATGTGGGAAAATGTGTTATGGTGTAATGAGACCAAGGTTGCACTGTTTGGCCACAATTCCAAAAGGTTTGTTTGGCACAATAACAACACTGTGCATCACCAAAAGGACACGAACACCATCCCCATGGTGAAGCACAGTGATGGTGTTATCCTGCTTTGGAGTTGCTGTTCATAAGCTGGAAGTGGGCCTTTAACCAAGGTGGAGAGGATTATGAACAGTTCCAAATACCAGTCCCTTTTCACCCAAAATCTTCATGTGTCTGCTAGAAAGCTGTATATGAAAGGGAATTATACCTTTCCACATGACAATGACCCAAACCAACCATTCACTTAAAAAATGGCTTCACCAGAAGACAATTGACATTTTGGAATAGCCCAGACACAGTCCACACCTACATCCAATATAAAATCTGTGGGGTGCCCTGAAGAATGTTGTGCACAAGATATGCCCTCACAATCTGACAGAGTTGGAGGGCTTTTGCAAGGGGGAGTGTGCAAATATTGCTAAGTCGAGATGTGCCATGCTGATAGACACCTTCCCAAGAGGACTGACTGCTGTTATTAATTTAAAAGGGGCTTTAACAAAGTATTAATTTAAGGGTGTGCACACTCATACAACCAGCCTATTGTACGTATTTCACCTTCTATATGTTACCCCTAACCAATGTGTTTGTTCTTCAATTGGATTGCACAGGTTATAAGTCACATTAAAGGTGGGAAATGTCATGACATGATTTCTGTGGTCTCATGTTATATATCAGAAAAACCTGGCATGTTAACAGGGGTGTGTACACTTATTATATCCACTGTAAGCTTAGCAGGTTGCTAGTGTGACCGGTTCTGTTTTAACATACATGTACTGCAGGTGTTGAAGTGTGAAACTCAAACCATGTCATTAATTAGTCATGCCAGTCTTAAAATCATCCCAGTAATGTGTCAGACAAACACAGGATTTATGAGGAATAGACCAAATATATGAGCCACACATGTAGACATTCAGCAAAACTCTGTACATTTCAGAGGTATTTTTTGCAGGAGTTGGCACTGTGCTATACAGGTGAACAGAAATAATGTGTACATGGCTGCAGTGTGTGCTAGGTGAAGGCCCATCACCTACTAACACTTCTCACATATCCCAGAGGTGTATATTAGTAGTAACATTAAGTGGATAGGACTGCACTGCATGATGTTGAGGGCCTGTCCAGAGTGTGTATGTTATCGTCTGACTGTGTTGTGAATGTCACCAGTTCCCTATTGCGAGGTCTGTGTAATGCCTAAGTGCCACCTCACCTGTATGTGTGCGTGTGTGTGTGTGTCCGTGTGTGTGTGTGTGTGTGTGTGTGTGTGTGTGTGTGTGTGTGTGTGTGTGTGTGTGCATATGTGTGTGTACCAGCAAACCTTATAGGGCAGGTATTAATTTACATATGTTGTCTTCCCCTCACAGGTGGACATGGTGGTCGCAATCCCTCCTGCTCAGAATCTGATGTCAGTGTCTCTGCAGATGCTGACAGTGATGGTGGTCATAGTGAGGCACAGGTGGGGTTGTCAGGAGCTGAATTTGTGCCATCTGTTGACATCCCACAGTAATCCACAATGTCCCTGCACACAGTCACAATGCCCACAAATATCCCATCCCTAGCAGCCACAGATAATGGACAGTTGGCAGGTAGTAGCATGGAACAGGCTAGTGTGATAATTATGCCAAGTGTGAGTGTAGCCACTAGCCTTAGCCAGAGTGCAGGCGAGGTCCCACACAGGCGGATGGACAGGGGTGCTGCCCATCAAGCCACTATTGCAAGTGCCATGGCAGGTGTCACCAGATGCATGTTTTAGGCTGTCATGGATGCACAAGCATGTAATGTACACAACACCAGACAAATACGCAGGGTCTTGGATCCAACGTTTCCTGGCTTATGTGGTGACATACATCACCTTGTTGAGGCCACGTCACAATACTGAGGTAATGAATAGACAGTGGGGTGAGACCTTGACAATCCTTGGCCGTAGCATGTCTGTGCTAGAGTGTGTGGTGGGAAATGGGGGTCAGCCATGTGGACGTAGGTCAGCACCAACATCAGTTAAGAGTCTACGGGGCCATGCACCTTCACACTCCCATAGTGGCAGTACCAGCAGAACTACTGAAGGGAGGGTACTGTCCACAGCACAATGGAGCAGGCCATGGGCATGAGTTCCTGGCTGGTCCTGTCAGGGATATGGATCCAGCAGACAGCAGTCACCATCAGGAAGCAGTACTGCATCTGGCCTTGGCCCTGGAGGTACCAGTGAGACCCCTGGCAGGACCATTTCCCATGTCTGTGGCCAGAGATGGTGAACTGTACACCCTGACATGTATGATCCACAGCTGTCCAACATACCCCTGAGTAGGGCAGCCACATGGTGTGACTGTGTGCATACATACACACACACACATCACCATCATAGTCAGGTTACCTCCAGACACACACACACACACACACACACACACACACACACACACACACACACACACACACACACACACACACACACACACCACCTCTGCATGGCCAATTCATAGAACACCCCTCCAAACACACACATATGATGTCAACTGTATGGCCCAGCATAGGCCTCTGGCAAACCCACATAACACCCTATGTGTATGATGATACCTGTGTCACATCCCTGTCATCCATACCACCGATGCAGGGACATATTAATATGGTGCTGATGTGCTGTGTAAGGTGCTGTCAGCTTGCAATTGTAATGGGTACACTTCAGAGTGTATGTACCTTTTCAGCCATGAAGCATCATTGGTGTCAATAATGCTGACTGAATGCAATCTCACATGATGTATTCTGTTTGTCTTCTAGGTGTTTGTGCATCAGCAGGAGGTGGCCCTGCTGAAATTGGCAACAAGGGGTATGGCAGAGTGTTAACACATCGATCATGTCAGAGCCAAGGTACAGCTGTATATGTACACATTTAACAAGTCTGTGTAACAGTTATTGCATGTGCCACAGAGCTTATAGGGATGAAGGGTGTATACAGGTAAGTCCATGGTGGTTGACGTCAGCAGGCCTTGTGAAATGGACAAAGGTAAGTGTAATGGGTGGAACACACCTCAGATTGGTAAAACCCACACCCCCAGAAGATACTGTGTTGACCAAGCACACAGAGAATACTGCTCACACACACACACACACACACACACACACACACACACACACACACACACACACACACACACACACACACACACACACACACACACAGGCTCACAGTTGACAGTGTTGTGTTTGAAACCTCTATCCATCTAGTTAGTGCTACTACAGTGTTATGTGGTTATCGTAGGTGGCAAGGAACTAATAGTGTGATGACTGTTCCCAGGTACCTGTAAAGTGAATAACATTATGTGCCCTTGTGAGGTATGGCAATGGGGAGTGTACTGGGTGTGGAGGACTCATTAGACTGTCACCCATGAGTCTACACACTCAGAAACACTGCTATATATACCAATGCACACACAATTGCCAGTATTGACATTAGCAGCCCTGTCTATAATGTTATTCATTCCTGTTGAATGCATAATGGAGCTTATAGGGCTGAAGAGTATCCACAAATATCTCTATGGTGGATGTGAACAGCAGCCTTTGTAAAGTGGACCTTAGGATGTGTACTGGGAGTGCCATGGCCCAAAATTGTAAACCATGGCCACCCAATGGATCTAGTTCTTACTCAAACACACAGGATACTGTTCTTACATGCACATATTTTCTAGGACTGAGATTAGAACCCCACCTATCTAGTTACTGCTATTATAGTGTTATGCATTTATCGCATGCACCACAAAGCTTACAGGGTGAAGAGTGTCCCAAGACAATTCCTAGATGAACAACATCACCAGGCCTTGTAAAGTATAGCAATGGGTGATTTACTGGATGAGAATGGACTCAAAGTACTCAAACCTACAGTTATATACACTTATACACACAAACACATTCATACATACATTTGCCATGACTGAGATTAGCAGACTTGCCTATCTTGTTAATCAGTCCATTCTGTTGACTAGTTCCTACATGTGGCACTGGGATTATTGGACTGAAGAGTGTCAACAGATACCTCTATGGTTGATGAAGACAGTAGGC